>NC_034594.1:101615872-101618171 GCF_900095145.1 Mus pahari
CCTGCTTGAGTTCCAGTCCTGACATCCTTTGGTGATCAACAGCAATGTGGAAGTGTAAGCTGAATAAACCCTTTCCTCCCCAGCTGCTTCTTGGTCATGATGTTTCTGCAGGAATAGAAACCCTGACTAAGACACCCATCTATATTTTGAGATGAAATGTGATTGTGTTGGCCTCAAATTCCTGGGCTCAAGGGATCTTCCTGCCTCAGCCTTCCAAGTACAGGGTCTACAGGATAGGTATATCATTTAAATCTTAAAACAGTGAGTTCTTTGGGACATATTAAATTAAGAAGCAAGGCTGATCATAACAAAATATTCCAGCTCAGCAAAATAGTCTATGAAATTGTATTAAAACAGTGCCTGGGTTAGTGAGTTCCAAAGAGCCGGTTGTCAGGTACACTCACAGTGAATTTTCCTTCACAGAATCTACCATGCAGAAGCCAAACACAGGCTCTAGGTTGGAAAGATGGCTCACTGGTTAAGAATGCTTCCTCCTCTTACCCTGCAGAGACCCAAGTTCAGGTCCTAGCACTCACATAAGGTGGTTCAAAACCTTCTATAACTCCAGCTTCAGGAGATCCAATGTCTTCTTTTTTACTTCAACAAGCAAACACACACACACACACACACACACACACACACACACACAAGCACATACATATATCTTTTAATACTCCACAAGGTTCCTATTTGTTTAGCAAGGTCTCAACCAGTAATCCTTGCAACATACAGGTTTATTATTAGGGAATGAAGAGAATAGATATATTTCCTCTACAGAGTGTGGTCTTTCCACCTCCAGTGACTGTCCTAGGTTAGTTGCTGTGATAAAATACCTTGACAGAAAACAACTTGAGAGAGACAAACTTGATTTTAGCTCACAATTCCAGGTTACAGTCTACCAGTGCAGGCAAGTCACAGGGCCAGGAGCTCATCCCATCCTCGATGAGGAGCAGTGAGAAAATGAAGGCATACGTGCTTAGTGCACATCACTTTCTCTAAATTTATACACTCCAGGACCGAAATTGAATTGCGTCATCCACAACAGTCAGGCCTTCCCACCCCAATTAAGACAACACACCACAGACCACAGCCCAACTCAATGGAGACAATCACTTGTTGAAACTTTCTTCTCAAGTGATTTCAATTGCCTTAAGTTGATGGTTAAAACTAACCATCACTGTAACCAAATTCTCTCTCCCTCCTCTACCCCTCCCCTTCTTCCCTCTCTCCCTCCCTCCCTCTAAATGACATAGATACATGTCTCGTGGCAACTATCTAGAGGGTGAAGGAACTGCAGGGTACTATGGGATCTGTGTTTATTAGCAATAACAAGCTTTAAGAGTAAGAAAAGACTGGTGACAATTATAGAGAATATTTTAAAAATCCAGTGGCCTCCTAGGCCATATATGAGACTGACGATATTTGGCCTGTATCTCTGCTCAGTTCTTTATGGCTTCCTTAGAGTCCAGGACATCTACTGAGGATGCCAGAAAGCAGTATCTCTTGGTTCTGTCCTTACACTCAAAGGCATGTCCACTGAATACTAAACTAATTTGGCAGCTACTTGCTTCCTTCAAAACGAAGATGAGAAAATGGTCATTCCTTTAAAGCTGAGCCATCTCTGCTCACCTGTTTCTAGGTTACTTACCCATTACTCTGTAAATATGTGTTGCATGTAGCTTTTGCTACCCTGCCTAAGCTCCAGGAATAGGCAGTGTTAGCACCCCCCCACACACACACACACCCAGCTTCCCTTGAATCCATGTATAAAAGACACAGACACACCGTTGTTCATTTTCAACTTGCCTTCTTGGCACAATTGCTGGGCACTATTAAACTCCAGAGCCTAGCATGCCCTTATCAACACTCTTAATTCTGCACCTCCCACCTGCCCTAAACTTTAGTTGTTCAATTACGTCTAGTCCCTGCTAAACACTTCCAACCTTCTGCATGTAGAAGAGGCCACAGGCCGTCGCTTTGCCCAAGATCTCACTTGGCAAACTCTGCTCTCCTTTCCTTGTGTCTGTCTCCTTGCCTCCAGTGACCTGGAAGTCCTGCCTATTCCTTCCACCCAACAATTAGCCCATGGCTTCTTTATTGACAGATCAAAAACCAATTCAGGAACAGGACCTTAGCATCAGAACCACCTACAAATATGGGTTTGCTGCTGTTTCTTCTCCTTCTCCTTCTTCTTCTTTTTAAAGACTTCCTGGAATTCCTGTTACTTCTTAAATCTGTGCACTGGCATTATATATATATATATATATATATATATATATATATATATATATATATATAT
>NC_034594.1:101618661-101622088 GCF_900095145.1 Mus pahari
TGTGTGTGTGTGTGTGTGTGTGTGGTGTTTGGGTTTCCACAGAGGTTAACAGAAGATGTCAAATCCCTAGAGCTGGAGTTACAGGCACTTGTTAGGTACCCCACACAGATGCTGGGAACCAAATTCAGGTCCTCTGCAAGAGCAGTTAGCACTCTTAACTGGTTTATTGACCAAAATCACATTTTTGTATTTCCCACATATCCTATCTCCCTATGCTGCCCCCTGTACCCTCCTCTTCCTGAGATAATGAGTCAAACATTACTTAATCAATTGTCAATTCTTCTATGAGTTAAAGATTTTTTTAAAAATCTTTTATTGATTCTTTGTGAATTTCACATCAAGGGTCCCCAATTCCATTCACCTCTAAAATACTCCATATCTTCCCTCTGCCCTTGCAACCTCTCCACCCAAAAGAATATAAAAAATAGAAAAAAAAATTTTAAATCTCACCTTGGAAGTTGTGTATTCTTTTGCCCATAGTTTTACTTGCAAAGTCTGTTTCAAGGCCTCTGGCTTCTACTACATGGACACCTCTTGGATATCCTGTCGTTTCCCTGTGTCATAGAGATGCTGCAGTTTTAGTTCCACAGGGCTGGCCCCTTCATGTGCTCTAGCATTTCATAGATGGGGTAGATGTTGGAGTGGACCAATCAAAGCCCTGGATCTGAGCCTAAATGGTAACTGAGTTGGTCAACATGCCTGCTCTCGTGCACTCCCTGCCACCAGGGCCAGCTCTGCTGGGCTGCCCAAGCAAGGCACAGGGTGCTTTCCAAAGTGTGGCAGCTGGCAAGGGGAGAGCCAACTCTGCACAGCCCTAGAATATCATCATGGTCACAGATGATAGCCCAAGCCAGGGACATCTGCATGGCCTTTGGTAGGTAACAGAAGACATGGACACAAACCGCTGCTGCTGCAGCGTCAGTAACCCAGGTATAGACCTTGATGTCAGCACAGATTGGGACATCACCATGGCCTCAGGTGGCAGCACAGGCTACCCACATAGGCTGTTCCTCACATCCTCTCTTCCCCATTTCCTCTCTCTTCATAGTGCACAAACCATTCCACTACTCTTTCACATCTCTCCATCATATACCAGCTCATGAAAGTGGCAGGGGGCCAACAAGATGTTCTTAAATACATTTTTGTATAGCATTTATTGGAGTTATCTTTGCTATCTTGTTGTTTGGTTGGTTGGTTGGTTGGTTGGTTGGTTGGTTGGTTGGTTGGTTGGTTTTGAGGCTTAGTTGACCACATTCTTAGGAAGCAAGAGGCTGTAGCTGTGACACGTAAGGCTCAGTGTCTTAAGTTTCCTTTCCTATTTGCTATGGCAAAATACGCTGCCAAAAGCAACTTGAGAGAGAATCGAATTTATTTTCTAACTATAAACTCATGGTTATAAGTTCATCATGGTAAGGAGTTCAAGGCTATAGAAACTTGAAGCAGCTAGTCACCTCACTTCCACAGGCAGGAGAAGTGAGTGCACAGCTCACTTCCTCCACTGTTCCAATCCAGGATCCATTGCTGAATGAGTACTGGCACCTACAATCTAGAGTGTGTCAAGTGAATAATTCAAGTGGAAAAACAACCACAACATCCCTATTTACATGATGGAAAATTTATATCATTTAATATGGCCCTTGATCCTATATGAGTTATTGAGACCCTAAAATATGTAAATATCTCTTTATATAATGCTAAATACTTTTAAACTTGTTGGAGTCTTGTTTCTTTTCATACCCTCAAAATATATCATTGTTGGTGACATCTACAGTTATAACAAGTTAAGCTTTGAACATTTTCCACGGCTTTGTTTGGCTTGAAAATAAAACATACGGTGTCACCCCACAAGAGTAAGGTATAAGCCTTCTAATATGATTGTGTGTGTGCATACCAGTTCTTTAGTAACAATTTTTCTTATACAAAAAAACCCTTATTCTTACAAATAGTAATTTGTCTGTGCTTAATGTGACTATTAGTTTAAAAGGTCAACTTGTCACAACCTAGAGTCACCTAGGAATAGAATCTGACTTGAGAACTCATCTAGATCAGGTTGGCCTGTGGCCATGTCTGTGGAGGATTGTCTTAGTTGTTAATTGACCCAGTCCCTAGGATAGGCTCTGAACTGTATCAGAGTGAAGAAAATTAGCTGACTGGGTAAGCATAGGTACATTCATTTTTCTCTGCTCTTGACTAGTTACCTGAGTTCTTGTCTTTCTTGAAATGATTAACTATAATCTATAATTGTGAGCCAAATAAAACTTCTTCCCCCAAGTTGCCTTCGATCAATGTATTATCATAGCATCAGAAATGAAAATAGGACAGCAGACAGGTTCTAGAATCACACCACCAGCACTGCCTACAACAATACTACCCAGTGGTGTGCAATAGAACACTTACTGTTCATTTTACTTCAAGAAATACTGACTTAAAATGGAATCAGCTTGGTTTTTATTCCTATATGCCCACAGAATTTTTTTGAATAATGCACAGTAGTCCTGGCTTAATAAATATTGTTGAATGAATACTATTAAAAATCTTTATTCAAGTGCTTATTTGAAATTCAACTTTGTCTCACCATTTCTGATTATTTTTTTAATTCAAATGTATTGAGGCTCTCAGATAGAATATTCTGAGTCCTTGGGAGAGAGTAGTTTTACTAATATTATTTTCTTGGTGAACTATTGAGCAAGTAGAGAACTCGTAAACATAAAATCTAGACAGACCAACCAATTGTGCTTTCTCTATATTGCTGTATTGAGAGTAACATCAGAATTTGCATGGTTCTACATAGTACATTATTAACAGAATTCTAACCTGGTTTTAGAACTTTGTATTTGTCTGAACTAGAACACTTTATTCCTTTCATAGTTATCAATAAATATCCCTTTACTTGCTAAATTACATCGTGCATTACTATATATAAATTTACAATTTATAAATCACAATCACGCTCCTCATTGTTTTGGATCTGGATAGTCTTTCTTTTTCTTTTTTTGTGCACATTATCACAAATTTTCTTTAATATTTTTTGTGCATCACTTTATGAAAAGACCTGATACCTTTCTCTTTTTTGTTGTTGTTGTCTTTCATTATTTTATTAGATATTTTCTTCATTTACATTTCAAATGCTATCCCGAATGTCCCCTACACCCTCCTCGCACCCTGATCCCCTCCCCACCCACGCCCACTTCTTGGCCCTGGCGTTCCCCTCTATGGGGCATATAAAGTTTGCAATACCAAGGGGCATCTCTTCCCAATGATAGCTGACTAGGCCATCTTCTGCTACATAAGGAGCTAGAGACACGAGCTCTGGGGGTACTGGTTAGTTCATATTGTTGTTCCACCTACAGAGTTGCAGCCCCCTTCAGCTCCTTGGGTACTTTTTCTAGCTCCTCCATTGGGGGCCCTGTGTTCCATCCAATAGCTG
>NC_034594.1:101623545-101635872 GCF_900095145.1 Mus pahari
AGATACTAATGCTCATGCCAGCAAGATTCTGCTGAAGTCTTTTTCTTCAAGGTGTTTTAGGAATACCTTGAAAGAACTTCTTGGTGAGAATCTGCCTGGATTGAGTTGGCCCATGGGCATTCACTGTCAGGAATTTTTATAATTGGATTAATTGAAATGAGAAGACTTTCCTTAAATGTAAGTAGCACCATTTCATGGTCTGGTCCCTGAACCTAAAGGAGAGAGAGACAGACAGAAACAGAGACAGAGAGACAGAGAGACAGAGACAGTCAGACTGCTGAGCACAGGAAAGTGTTCTCAAATGTATCTTCTCTCTGCTCTTGACTGTGGCTGTAATTAGCTACTTCAAGTTCCTGCCCTTTTGACATCCCACTATGCTGAACTAGAATTATAAATTAAAATAAACCCTTTCTCCCCTAAGTTGCTTGTCCCCGCCTATTTTTATCACAACAACAGTAATAAAACTAAAACAGAGGGTTACAGTCCACCTTAGTCCATTGTGACAAGAAAGGCATGGTATCAAAAGCAATACAGGGCTTTGGTTGCCTTATTTATACAGTTGGGAGTTAGGGAGGAGACAAGAATCAGGATCAAGCCATAAAATCTCAGGGTCCACTCCTGGTTCCCGCTTTCTGCAGTAATGCTCTGCCTCCTAAAGGCTCTACAACCTTTCAAACAGCAGCACCACCTCAGAACCAGATGTTTGAACTCATGAGCCTGGGGGAGCCACTTCACACCTGGACCACAGGAGTTGTGTTGGAATTCTGTGGGATTGCCAAGGAAAGCTATATGCAAACACAGTTGTGGCTGTGTGTGTGCCGACTTACTGCAAAATCCTGTATGCTTTTTTTGACCCATTTGTTTTGGGTATGTATACATGGGTGCACACATGCCATGGTGCATGGGTAGAGGTCAGAGGGCAGTTTTGGGGAGTCAGTTCTCTCCTCCCACCTTGTGAACCTCAGAGACCCAGTTCAGGTCATCAAGCCTAGCAGCCCATTGCTTTACCCACTAAGCCACCTCACCAGCCTCATTGCTTCATATACTATTTGAGGGATATATTATGTAAGGACTCAAATTAAAATTAAGATAATCTTAACATGGACTGTAACTTTCCAAGCCATTTTCATGTGAACATGGTGGCTCATTTTCTTAAGAGCATACAAATCGAAACTTATACCAGTAAATATGAATACTGACACATAGAATCAGATAAAATATTGATTTTACCATCTTAGACAGAAAAATTTGGCAGCTTGGAATTTTGCTTAGAATGAAAGACAAACTTCTCAATACAGTTGCATGGTGGGAAATATGCAACTCTCATACTGTGTTGGGCAAGGTGGTTTACAGCTCTAATCCCAGCACTGAGACTGAAGCAAGGCAATTGTGAGTTCCAGACCAGCCTATAATAAAGGGTGAAACCTTGTCTTAAATAAACAAGTAAACAAATGGATAAATAAACAAAAAAATTGAAAGAACACCAAGGCTCATTGGTCACCTGGAAACAACTGAGGCTCAGCAGTAAAAAACAAGCTTGAGGGGTTGGAGAGATGGCTCATCCCTTAAAGCATGTACTACTTTCTCAGAGGGCCCAAGTTCTGGTCCTAGTATTTACCTTGGATGGCTTATAATAACCTAGAACTTCAGCTCTTGGCGGGTCTGGGACTGCTGATAGACCCTCTACAGGCACCAGTACTCTGTGTGTGTGTGTGTGTGTGTGTGTGTGTGTGTGTGTGTGTGTGTGTGTGTATGTGTGTGTGTGTGTGTGTGTGTTCACATGCACATGGCTGTGTGCACACACTCAAACAATGGAAGAATAAAACTTTAAAGAAGTGGCTTGAGTAGCAGCCACCTAACACTGTTATAAAACTCAAAGGACCCATAGGCCACATCTGAGTGACTAATAAAAAGCCGCTGGCTGCAACACATGAAGACAGCAAAGCAACCCTGCCTGTGTATAGTCCATTTTCTGTGGGGGGGAAAAGGAGAGAGATGGGAACAAACACCCACATTTGCTTACAGGAAACAACAAACTCTGTAATGAAAAGCATGAAATGAACATGAGTGGTTACTTGTGGGAACACGCCGGCTGTCAGATAGGAACAAAGATAAGCCGAGCCATTTCAGCGATTACCTTGTGCTGCTGGGGGTTGCTTGAAGCATGAAGCTATACTAGCTTCTCAAACTAAAGAAAACGTGTATGGCTGTTCAGATGGAAATATTCCTTTCGATGCATATGCATTTTAGATTATTGGGGCTTGGCTGACACCAAGTCACAAGGGACAGCATCCCATAGCATCATAGGCAATATAATGCAATTACAAGACTCTGAAAACCTGGACTATGTTTCATTTGCATAAAGCAATTGCTCTTTTCTCCGTGGAGACTGAACTGCAAATCATATTCTTGACATTAAAGTAAAAATGTTAAATTCTTCATTTTCATTATGTAAATGTTTTCTTAACTATGTTTTGAAGCTTAGGGGTGGTATTATGCAAAAGCCTCCACATTTGAAAAACATGTTTCATGAAAACAAGAGTCACAAAAGATTATTTAAATTAACATCTCATACAGTTTTTACTTCTGCTAAAAGAAGGGCTTGTTTTGTTGTACCTTGGAGCCTGTTTCCTTATTAACAGATCAAAGATTTTTTTGAACATTAGGATTTAACTAGAAGAGTAAGATGTTCATTAAAGGTTTGTTTTATTTTTAACTATGTGTATGTGGAGTGACGGGGCCGGAGTGCACATTAGTGTGTGAGGGCAGAGGTTCCCTTGGAGCTGGAGTTACAGAAGACTGTGAATTGCCCAAGGTGGATGCTGGGAGCTGAACTCTAGAAGAACAAACAATGAACACTAAACAGCTAAGTCATCTGTGTAGTCTCCTAATTTATAAGCACACACACACACACACACACACACACACACACACACACACATATATATATATATATATATATATATATATATATATATATATATAAAATTCAGGCATGGTGGCACATGCCATTAATCCCAGTACTTTTTTTTTTTAATTCCAGTACTTGAGAGGCAGAGTTCGGTGGATCTCTGTGAGTTCCTGGCCAGCCTAGTCTACAGAATGAGTTCCAGTCCTGTGTAGACAGGGCTACAAAGAGAAACCCTATCTCAAAAAAAACCCAAAACAAAACAAAACAAAGAATCTTTAGGCTAGAGAAATGGCTCCGTGGTTAAGAGAGCAGCCACAATAGGCAACTCAAAATCACCTGCCACTCCACACCACCTTCTGGCCTGTGGGCGCACGCATGTACTCACACACATAGGGACGGACACACACACACACAGAACAATGATAGCAATAAATCTGACACATTTTTATGAAAAGGACCCCACATTTTTCTGGATTAAACCTTTATGATTTTTATCAAGAAAGCTACCTATTTAAATCAAACTATGTTTTAATTGGGTGAAAAGTGTTCCAAACTGTCGCTCTAGAGACCCTGACAACACAAAATGTCATGCTTTCGCAGTATGTAAAAATTTCTCTTGATCTTTGTGTCTTGGTAGGAGTTTGTCATAACCCAATGTTCACTCCATCAATGGTGACTCTTGGTGTCTATGGGAGTCAAGGGGGTGTTTGAGGCTGCACGTCCACTGTGCAGCTGCTGTTTGGTCATTTGTCACCACTGTAAGCTCATGTGTGACCATATTGAGGGTGGCCCAGCATCTTGCTTGGTGTTGCTTTAGCTCAGTTCCGATCTGAGAAACTCTCTAGACCCTCAGAATTGCTCCAAGATGAGTTGTTTACAGTAGGAACATGAAGAAAGACTTCATCATCAAAAGGGTGGTTAGGACTAGGAACAGAAAACGTATTTCAGCTGGAAGAACACTTGCCTAGCACATAGGAAGTCTCAGGTGCAATCACCACTACTACGTGAAAAGCCATGTGTGGCAGTGCACACCTGTGATCCTAACACAAGGAAGTGGAGGGGCAAGAGGATCAGTAACAGAAGGCCATCCTTGGTCACTTATTGAATTGTAGGCCAGTCTGGGTTACATGAGACAGTGCCTCAAAGAAAAAGCTCCCTAATTCACTCTACACAGTTTGGAAGCCACTGATCTATGGGAATGGCGTCATCACTGAGGGAGTGTAGTACAACTCAGATGTGGCATCACCATTGAGTGTGACAAGGTTGACATAGTCTGTATTGGGCACCTGGTAGATCCCTGGGTAGCAGCTCCTTGACCACTAGCAGTGAGGATACCCAGTGTGCCGGCCTGCACTACTGGGTCATCTGGGCTAGCTCAGACAGTTCTGATTTCTTCTCTCCTACTCCACTGCCTCAAATGTCTACTCCAACCTGATAGATTGACTTTCAGAGAGGACTTGGGAGCTACAAGATGCCTGTAGGACCATAAACAAGTTGTGAACAGCCTAATATTGTCCCAGTGACCTTTTGTCCTAATCAGAGACCTCATTCTATAGTTCCTAGGGTTGTTTTATGTTTGGTAAGTGGAAAGAGAAGACAGATGGTCCATGAGACAAGCAGCTTCAGGGGATGCAATAACTGAAGCTGTTCCCTGATTAGCTCGTTCGTGTGACTGATGTGAGCTATTGGTCACGATGAAAGGAAGTAGAAGCGGAAGGAAAAAGAATGCCCAGAGCAGGTAAAGCTCAGAGCCAGCTGGGATCCTAGGTGTTAGAATTAGAGAGCTGGAGCCAAGCAAAGGTGCTGTCCTCAGTGCAGTGGTGCTGAGGCTGGTTCTGTTCACCAGGTTCCTGCCCTAGGAGCACAAGGTGGGAACCATTTAGAGGTATTAAAGCAGTGGGGACTGGGGTTGGTGAGGTGGCTCAGTGGGTAAAGATGGCTTGCTGTCAAGCCCGAGTTCCACTCCCTGGATCCAAGTGATGGATGGTGAGAACTGACAACTACAAATTGTCTTCTGAACTCCACATAGGCAAGCCATGTCTCACATGCAAACATATATGTCTATGTGTGTGTGTGTGTGTGTGTGTGTGTGTGTGCACATGCACACACACATACATGTAAATAGAAAACAAGTATTTTTAATAGTGAGGATTTCATTAAATGCAAGACAAAGCAGGGCAAGCTCCTCCACAATGAGGAGAGGCCCCAGGTTTATGCGGCTCCAGTGTTGCTTCAGGGTTACCTTCACTTTTAGTTAGGAAAAGAGGGCCGGATTATATATGTTAATGAGAAAAAAATCTTGAAGATCATCAATAGGATAATGGTGTCTGTCCAGTGTTCTAAATGAGTTATTTGGACTCCAGGGTCAGCGATGTCTACTCTACACAGGCCTGGGAATTCAGTGTAAGATGCTGATAGTTATACACTTCAGTTGGCACCCAGGCAACATTTTGTCTGAAGTGATTATGTGCACCAGTAAGGAACACCATTCTACAAAAAGTACCTTTCCTCCCTCTCTGTTGTTAGAACCTGCCCATCTTCTGTCTAAGGGTTCTCAACAAAACAACAAACTCATCAGTCAAAACCCCCTGACCTCCGTTTTAAGTGTCTAGGTATATCTGGACTCTGGCCTTGGACTAAGACTCCTTGTTTAAAGAAGTTATCAATGAAGGGCTCTTTGGCCCCTTATGCTTGGTGTGTGTGTGTGTGTGTGTGTGTGTGTGTGTGTGTGTGTGTGCAGTATATATGGGCTGAGTATATTGTGGAAGGTAGCTCAGACTAGTTTCAAAGTCAACTGCATAGCCTGCTGTGACCTTGAGCGCCCATGAAATCCAAACTACACCCTGAGAGCTTTCACATGCATTCTAGATTTGAACTCATGGCCTCGTGCATGTACAGTAAGTGCTTAAGCAATGGAACCCCCTGGAGGTGGTACTTTACATATCTTGCAAGACCTCTTCCTTCCATGACTCAGGTTCTGCAGACTTCCTAGAGCATCTGTGTAGAAGGCACTCAATTACTTTGTCTCATAGTGTCTCTTGATGTTTCTACTACCTTCACCCCATCTAGTCAAGATTCTACTTCTTCAAGTTCCTGTACATAACTGCCCATTAAACATGATATCTACATACTTCCCTGTTGTTCTTATCTATATCTTAACAACCTTTGCATGCCATTTAGGCAATGATTTATCACAAAAGCAGAAGTCTTGGCAATCCCACTCAAGCCCTATGCCAAGCATGGTCAATGGATTTAGACCAGGACACTCAAACATTTTAAGGATCCTCTGCAAAAGATACGACAGGTCAAGAACTGGGCGACACGGAGAATGAACAGATAGAGTACAGTGTGGATTGATGGCCTGAACTTGAACTGACTTGGCTCTTCCATAAAACACTTTAGGCCTTCCACAGCTTCATCAACTACAAGCAGTGAAGGAAGCTAGGAAATTGAACTAAGTGTAAGATGGGTGGAGACCTGTGTATACCTGGTCTTCATGATGTACCCCTCTTTGGAGACCTTTGGAACCTCATAACTATAGATATTGATGATTGTGGCAAACCTGTAGAGAAAAACACCAGAGCAATTTTGGGGGGGGGGGAATGCCACCATTCACTAAAACCAGAAGGTAGAGAAAGGAAGGAAGACTGCCTATTTCCCAAAGGATGTAGGAGCATCCTTGTGAAGACCTTAAATTGGAACCCACAGACTTTTCACAAAGTACCAGATGAAAGTATGCCTGGCTCTGTGGGCCACCGTGTTGGTATCCTAACTGCTCAACCCCGCCTCAGTAGCCAGAAAGCAGCCGTAGAATGAGCAGGAGTATATTCCAAAAACACTTTATAGGAGCTGGAGAAATGGCTTCGCTGGTAAAATCCTTGCCTTGAAAATATGAGGACATGAATGTGCTCCCTAGAATCACATTGTAAAGGGGGTTAGGGTGTGGTGGCACAGGCTTGTATTTCCAGTAATGGAGAGGCAGGAAACAGGTGGAAGGTGTCTTAGTCAGGGTTTCTATTACTGCACAAACATCATGACCAAGAAGCCAGATGGGGAGGAAAAGGTTTATTCGGCTTACATTTCCACATTGCTGTTCATCACTGAAAGAAGTCAGGACTGGAACTCAAGCAGGTCAGAGAGCGGGAGCTGATGCAGAGGCCATGAAGGGATGTTCTTTACTGGCTTGCTTCACCTGGCTTGCTCAGCCTGCTCTCTTATAGAACCCAAGACTACCAGCCCAGGGATGGTCCCACCCACAAGGGGACCTCCCCCCTTGATCACTAATTGAGAAAATGCCTTACAGCAGGATCTCATGGAGGCATTTCCCCAACTGAAGCTCCTTTCTCTGTGATAACTCCAGCTGTGTCAAGTTGACACAAAACTAGCCAGTACAGGGGGTCTCCTGGGTTTTGCTTGCCAACCTACTTCAGGTTAACTCCTGGCCAATGAGAGACTCTGTCTTGCAAAACACAGTGAGGCAAAAGACAATCTTAAAACCTTGCCTAAGGTTGTCCTTTGCCTACACACACACACACACACACACACACACACACACACACACACACACGGATACAGACATACGTGGACATGGACACGTAGACACATGAACACATACAAAAACACATACATGGATACACTCTGGTATAATTTCTGGACCAGAGACTTATTAATATTTATAAAAGCTTAGGCCTTTACTTTGAGCTACCTCCCAGCTAGCTCATCTAATTAACCTAATTAACCTGACTAATTCTGGCCCCGTGTTCCTCCATGTGGTCAGCTCTACTCCTGTTGATGACCTTCGCCTCAGCTTCCAGCTGGGGAATCCCTGAGTCTGATCTTTCTCCCCCCAAACCCTCTCTCAACCTGGAAGTCGTTTTTTTTTCTTTCTTGCCTACCTATTGGCCATCAGATCCTTATTAAGCCAATCAACAGGAGAGGGAGGAAGAGGGTTTACAATATACTGAGGCAGATGATGGGTCATAAGAATAACTATACCAAAATCCAGCCAGTACTCAGCTCTCGGCTGGTACAGCAATCAACATATACATAGACATATACAGAGGTTGCATATACAGAGACAACCTTCACACAGTACACCTCAACACATGGGTATACATGGACACACACACAGACATCCCCTTACAAAGGTCACTAAAATTTGTTTTGTTTGCAGAGTTCTCACATGGAAGAAATATTTTCTTCAACTGCTCAATCCATGGAATCTGCATAAAGATGAAAGAATTGACTCTACCATGTTGCCTTCTGATGACGCACACATCCTTATAGATGTTGTACAAGCATCCGTTACAGTCATGAACTCACCGCAGCTGTAAATGCATATACTGGATATGCAAGACAATGTGTCTATCAATGGTCAGGAGTTGGTGGAGGTGGGGCTTATAGGCCCTACCCCTCACTTCTGAACCCTTTGCTACTGATAGTCTCAAGGAGAAGGTAAATCATTGCCTGCAAGTGTGTGCCCGCCAATGACCATACCAAGCACCAATGGATACTTCCAGGAAAATGGTGCCCCAGATGGTGCAGATGGTTAGAAACCTGGTGGAAAGGGGCTGATAGGCATTGGAGGAGTAGATATGGAAATTAGACAAGATAGGGTACAGGATAAGAGTAATAAGAATCCATCATGGACAAGTATAAAATTTCCAAACAGGGGCCTGGAAAGATGGCTTGATGGTTAAAAGCACTTCTGCTCTTTCAGAGGACCTGAGTTTGGTTCCCATCACCCACAAGGTGACCCAAAAATCACCAGTTTCAGGAGATCCAGTACCTTTTTTTGACTTCCTAACACATGTGTGCATACTCTCTAAAACAAAGCATACACAGACACAGAAACACACACACACACACACACACACACAAGCATGCACACATACACCGACATTAATAAAAATAAATCTTGAAATCTTAATCTTAAAAAAAAGAACTTTTCAGACCAAAACAGTAATGACTAAAAAGCAATTAATTAATTAAAACAAAAAGAAAGAAGTCGTGCCTCTGAAATACTAATTTTATGTTATGATAATTGTAACTCAATAAAATTAAATTAGTTAAATTAAAAAAGTTAAGACACCATTTTAGCTTATGTGCTATACAGAGACAGATGGTGGGCCAGATTTGGCTTCTGGGTTGCTATTTGCTGGCCCCTGCCTTAAAGAAGCATCCTCGTCTGTTTTCTGTCCTGTCACTGGAGACCCTGGAGAGATTATTGAGGAACTCAGCTGGTGCTTTTGAAGGCTTAGGAATTCAAGGTGCGGAAGCTGAACCTAATAATATTCCTCTTGCTGGAGGGGTCTCCAGGATTCTACAGAGGGACCAGACATCATGTGGCAAGACAGAGCAGGCCTCACTCTTTTTCTTGTTGTTTTTCTTTTTTTTTTCTTGTTCAGGGTCTCATGTACCCCCAGGCTGGTCTTGAACCCACTGTGAGCTGAGGATGAACTTGAACTTCTGGTCCTCCTGAGTCTACCTCTCAAGTTCTTGGATTCCATTCAGGTGTCACTATGCTGGGGATGGAATCCAATGATCCTAGAATCTGTGTTCATCATCAGCCTCTCTCTATCCTCCCTCCTCTGTCCTCTTTCTCTCACCCTCTCTCCACCCATTTTATATCTCTATAAATTTAGCCTCAATAAATTCTTTAACAAACAAAAAGTCACCCCTTCCTCAGACTCATTTTCTTCCTCTGCAGAGAGAACTATTTTTAAATCTTACAGCACCCTCTCCTTCCCCCCTCAAACTTGGAACAAAATAATTAAAGTCAAATATTGACTTAGTGCTGCTAAGCACACAGAGGACTTTCATCTGTATTCACTTGTCTTTGCTCAGAGTACAAGGAGGCTGCACCACTGGTATTATGTATTTTGCCCCCATCTGACAAATGGGAAACTCGAGGACAGTGGCTTACCAAAGGGGATGCCGTGGAATGGGGGCATGGAGGCTGACCCTTCTGAGCCAGCTACTGTTTCTCCATTCTTTTAGGCTTGCTTCTCCCTCATCTTAAGGTCACAGGATCTTCTTCCTGCCATGCTTGAGCTATGAAGTCATGTGTAGATATTACGTGTTCAAAAGTCTCCATGCAGATACTGTGTGTGTGTGTGTGTGTGTGTGTGTGTGTGTTATAAGTGCATTATCTGTGTACAGATATGCACATGCACTTGGAGGCCAGAGAGGTTGTCAGCTGTCCTGCTCTGACACTCTCTGCCCTCTGCCTTAGTCCCTTGAGACAGGGTCTCTCAGGACACTGCAGCTACGCTGGCAGCTAGCAAGCCCCAGCAATCCTCTCATTGCTGTGCTTCAAAGCACTGGGGTTGTGGGTACATGAAGCCAGACCATACTTTTCATGGAGCAGTGCGGATTTGAAATCAGGTCCTCAGGTTCATGCAGCAAGCGCTCTTTCCGGCCGAGCCACCTCTCCAGCCGTGACATTTATTCTGTGGAAAGTTTCAGTGCTCCATCCTTCAGACTTTTGTACCCAGAATGCTTCACTTTAACAGCGTTCCCACCACAGTCTACTTCTCATCCCAGCAGCTATGTGGTCTCAGCTACTTCACACCTGTTGGCCTAGGAAAATGCCTGTGTGGACTAGGGCGCTGTCCATATAAGCATGAGGGTTGATTCCAGCACGCACATTACATAGCAAGGTGTAGTGCAAACACCTGTCACCCAGCTTTGTGAAAGATGGAGACAGAAGGCTCTCTGGGCTTTCTGGTACCAGATTGGTT
Organism: Mus pahari; assembly: GCF_900095145.1. Lineage (NCBI taxonomy): Eukaryota > Metazoa > Chordata > Mammalia > Rodentia > Muridae > Mus > Mus pahari. The sequence continues at coordinate 101,634,199 of NC_034594.1, forward strand.
CTAAGTTCCTCACATCAAGATGATCATAGTCTAGGACATCCAGTGTCCACCTCTAGCATTTGTGCACACACATGTGCTATACCACACACACAGGCACACAAATAGATCAACCTACTGGGACAGTTATCAGGCTCAGCAGGTGATGGACAACCTGAGGGTAAGCAAGATGGTCTTAGCATAAAAAGCACAGTTTCTCACAAAGTCTTTTGTTACCTGTCACAAAGTTGGAAGTGAAGAGTGAAACAACTCAGTGATGTACTTTAGTGTCACAAACTTGGTAAAAGTTTCCAGAATGGAAGCCAAGAGAGTGTCACCAAACAATATGTGTTTGATGTATTTGGAGGTTTTGGAAAAAAAAAAAAAAAAAAAAAACGATTGAGCAAGATACAGATGTGGGGAATGTTTTGAGCAGGGAGCTAAAGAGACCTACACTAATACATATGATGGGAAATGGCTTCTTGGCCCTCCAGTGATGCTCCTGCATTGCACAACAGTACCATTTCTTCTTTGAGTGGTTATTCTCTCCCCACTGCTCCAGCCCTGGGAGCAGGCTGGGCTGTGTCTCCTGATGAGCTTCTTCCCCTAAGGCTGTGCTGTCTCCAAGGAGACCGGGATATCACTTTCTGTGGTCACAGAGGCACAAAGAAAGCAGGCTCTTTAGTTCTTCCTTTAAGGAGGCCCAACTGACCTTCTTTGTGCAAGACTGATAATGAGCGAGAGACTGGGGTCAGGCGGTGTTTGGAAGCATCTTAGGAACTGGGACCACACACAAAATCAGAGAGTGGTGTTGAGGAGATGACATAGTCAGGAACGTGCTTGCTGCACAGGTATAAGGACCTGGGGTCAGTCACCAGTATTTGTATAAAGAAGCCTGTCATGGTAGTATGTGGATATAATCTCAGGGCTGAGGGGGTAGAGACAGGCAGACCCCTAGGCTCTGTACCCAGCCAGCTTGGTCAAATCAGGTAAATATGAGAGACTTCATCTTTAAAAGCAAGATTGTTGTGTGATAGACTTTACACATACATTCACCCAAGACATGGAGCCCATAACAGACCCAAATACAGATACCGCCAAAGTCCAACATGGTGAACCCATAGTTGTACTGGGGTTACTTACAGAAATATGGGTAAGGGATTACTTCCAGGAGTATAAATGACTCTAATACAGCTGCTTCACCAAAGCCTACCCCAGCATGGGTGACAACTCACAAAAGCTGGAAATCTGGAGCACACTGCACAGCCTGTGGGCAGCTCAATAGGCTGGCGAGTGTCCCTGCCAGGTGGCTCAGCTGGCCTGAGCCCCTTTCAGACTGCAGGGCTGGTCTCTGCTTCTTCCAGACGGCTGGGCTAGTCTCTGCCTTTGCAGCTTGCCCTATCAGTGACTTTCAGGAATCTTTGTTGTTTATTCTGGGGAAGGTGGAACTTAGTGAATCTGGTCTGTTTCAGGGATTTCCCTAAAGCTATCTGAGTTGTTTACCATTTTGTTTTTTTGTTTGTTTTGGGTTTTGTTTGTTTGTTTTTTGTTTTTATAAGACAAGGTTTCTCTGTGTAGCCCTGGTTGTCCTGGAACTCACTCTGTAGACCAGGCTGGCTCAAACTCAGAGATCCACCTGCCTCTGCCTCTGCCTCTGCCTCTGCCTCTGCCTCTGCCTCTGCCTCTGCCTCTGCCTCT
>NC_034594.1:101635883-101648308 GCF_900095145.1 Mus pahari
AGAGAGAGAGAGAGAGAGAGAGAGAGAGAGAGCAATGAATTCCAGCCCCAAGTACTCACTAGCAGGGAGGAGTTCCTTTAGGTGTTTTAAAGGAGTGAGGACCACCTGCCCAAGGACTGACACCTGAGCTCAGGACCCGACCCCACTAAGAAGTTAAGTGGCCCAGTGACCAGAGCATCCTTTCACCTAGGAGGAGGACTGGGGCAGGAGAGGAATAAGGGAAGGGTTCTGACATCACCATGGATATATTAGAATAGAATAGTCCTCTTTGTGGGATAGATAATTGTCCTATTTAGGGAGCAATTTGACTTCATTAAGATAGGCTAGAAGGATCATACCATCTGATTGACTTGGCATCTCTGGGATTCCATGCATTTGAGACAATAGTTATGCCAGAATGGCAGAAAGAATAATCTTTGCATAAACCTGGCAGGTGAACCAGTGATAAATTTCATGTGAGCAGAAAGAACCCAACATCAGGGCACAGTGTGGGCCCTTTTGTCCTGTATGTTTAGGTCAGGGGGCGGCTGCCTTCAGAGACAGAGGAAGAGCTGAGGGCAGGGTAACACAAAGGGAAACTGCTGCGGCCAGTGTCTGGGGGCCAGGAGGTTTGAAGGGGCTTCTCTCTGTGACTGCTGCACTCCACACCAGCAGGAGGCACTCTTCCCGACATGCTCTAAAGAACTGGTCCTCTTAGAGTTGAGTGTAGTCCTTGTTTCTCTGTCAAGAAGGACATGAGGTGAGGATCAAAATTAGGAACTGAGGCACATCACTCCTCTCGGTGAAGGCCTAAGCAGCCTTCCTCTATGTGATCACAGATACACCACAGACCAGATCAAGTACCTGGGGAGTGTAGTGTGGCTCAGCCCAAGAAGTCTCTCTTCTAATCCATCATTTCCTCCCCCACTCACAACCCTGCCCCAACCAGGGAAGGTAGAAACATCCAGGCAGTCTGAGGAGCAGCTATGAGAAATGCCAGGAAGGGGAAGTGCCAGGAAAGGGGTCTTCTGCATGCTGCTGTGGAGACAGCATTAACAGGGCAGGGGTTCCCGGAAGTGATGTGGGTTAGGAACAGACCTAGGCTTTCTGGGGACTAAGAGGAGGAAGAAAACATACACTGTCAGGGAAGAACACATCAGGCTTCCTTCTTTTAGAATGTTCCAGTGGAAGGGCTTCTTCGAGGGGAAGCTAACAACTGGGATACAAGCCTTTCAAAACTAGAAGAAGGAAGTGGAGTTCTTGTTGTCAATAAGCTTTGAGACATCACCTGGTGAATCCTACATCTTATTATTGCTTTAAAGGGAAATCAATTAGGCTGAACCTGGTAGTTCACAAGGGACCTTCTTCTCCCTCTCCCCATCTCCCCCTCTCTCCCTCCCCCCTCTCCCCCTTCTCCTGCCCTCTCTTCCCCTCTCCCCTCTTCCACTCTTTATCACTCCCTCTCTCCCTTCTCCCTCCCCTTTCCTCCCTCTTCCGTCTCTCATTTCCCCTCTCCCTTTCCTCCCTCCCCTTTTCCGCCTCCATCCTCTTTTTCCTTCTCCCTCTCCTCCTGCCACTGTCCTACCTAACCTCCCAAGAGTTCGCCTGAGTCCGTCACCTTAGCCTGGAAATATTATAGTAACCAGAAGCAGACTAAAGAAGCCCCAGCCTTCAGGGGAAATGACATTATGTCAACCTTCAAAGATTAAGTAGGAATGTACAAGTAGCTAATTCAGTTGGTAGAGTGCTTGCCTAGCACAAACAGATTTGGGTCCCATCACCAGCTCCACAAAAACCAGATGTGATCCACCTGTAATCCCAGCACTTGGGAGGTGAAGCAGTAAGAACAAGAGTTCAAGGTCATCTTTTCATATTGGGTTTAAGGCCAGCCTGGGACTTAGTTACTTTTTTATTGCTGTGAAAAGACACCATGACCACGGCAACTTATAGAAGAAAGAGTTTATTGGGGCTTACAGTTTCAGAGGGTGAGTCATGAGAAGAGTGTGGCAGCAGACAGGCAGGCAGGCATGGTGCTGAAGCAAAAGCTGAGAGCTTACATCATAATCTACAAGTAGGAGGCAGAAAGAGAGATTTTAAAACCTCAAAACTCACCCTCCAGTGACACAGCTCCTCCAACACGGCCACACCTCTTAATCCTGCCCAAACAGCTCCACCAGCTGGGAACTAAGGATTCAAACACCCGAGTCTATAAGAGCCATTCTCACTCAAACCACCACACTGGACTATGTGAGTCTCTGTCTATAAATAAATAAATAAATAAATAAATAAATAAAATCTGAAGTAGATGCTTCTCAGAAGTAGGTTAGACAAAGGAGTCCGTCCACTTTAAGAAACTAAGATGCATTGGGAAACTTGCAGAAGCCAATTAGATTATAAACTGTGCTGGTGGTACACAGGCAAAGGGGATGGGAAGGAAGACTGAGCTGATAGGGATGGGTCTCACCCAGGCTCCAAAAGCTCAGGAAGCTCTTCTCCAGCTTCAAGACTATTCCTAGGATCTGCAGCAAATTAATTGTCCCCTGTTTGGATATTATTAAGTACTCAGCTGCCAGAGATGAGGTTGGGAGAACTTCCAATAATGCTAAAAGACCCGTGCCTTGATAAGTTATTTCCCTATCTGATGAGCACAAAATTAATTTCCATATTAACACACTGTGCAGAGATAAGACTTAGAAATACAAATGACAGAAGATTTGAAGCTCTCATTAAACTTCCAAGGAACACAGTGAGCATTAGTCTGAACCATGAAACCTGATGGGAGGGGACTTTGAGGAGGGCAGTGAATCGAGATGGATTATCAGAGGCAGACTTCCAGCGCCTACATTCATTGTTCCTGTCCTGGGTGAGTGGAACAAGATAAGACACAGCTTTTCTTTATTCTATTTATTTATTTTTAGAGTTCTCATTCTTTTTTTTAAAAAAAAAAAAAAAAAAAAAAAAAACTTTCTTTTTGCATCTACTGGGGGAGGGGCGTGGCACATAGAGGGCAGAAGACAACTTGGGGAGTTTGTGGTCTTCCTGCACCACCACCTGGGGCCTGGGGATGGAACTCAGGTTGTCAAGCTTGGTGGCCAGCACTTTTGATGTGCTTAGCCATCTTGATGATGGTCCAAGAAAAGATGTTTCTGGAACTTTTCTCCCCCATCTGTCACAATGCTTGCCAAGCACCAAGGCCACCTCTCAGCAAGCCAGAGAGGAAAGGAAGTTCACTAACTAGTTGGGTATGGCTCCCCAGGGTGTTCCCCAGTGACCTCTGCAGGTAACTTGTGTGATTCCAGGGAGATGGCATGTCCCCATCCTCTCTGGCTTAGTTCTGTGCTCTGTCAATTGGCTTATGGTTGGTAAATTAATGGATTTTCCATGTGGCAAAGGGCATGGAGTCACAGACAGCACTGAATCTAATCCTTACATTTAGTGTTTCCTCTGTTGAACTAGATACTGAAAAGAATGTTTTTCCCTTGAAGCAAGTTCTCTAGTCAGTCTACAGGCAGCAGAAAAGATGAGTGCCACTTTGGAAGGCTAAAGGCTCTGGGGAATAAAATTGTCAGAACTGTGAATAAGAATCTGAGTTAGATCTTTATACAGACAAAGCCAGGAGAATTGGCGTTTGCCTGCAACGTCAGTGCTGGTGAGAAAGGGATAAGTAGATCCCTGGGACTTAGTGACAGAGCCTCAGGTTCCAGTGAGAAGCCATATCTCAAAAAACAAGGAGGATAGAGCTTGAGGAAAGACAGCCAAGACTGATCTCTGGCCTCCACATAGATATGCACACACATGCATACACAGAACAGATATGTGCAAACATAAACAGATATGCCAAAATAAATTTAACTGTGGGTTTTTTTAAAGGCATGGGTTCCAGGCCCCTGTAACAGAGGCCAAGGCTAGCATGTGGCATCTTCAAGACAGCTTGTAACCACTCGGGTATGTAGCTGGTGAATGGTCCCATCCTGGGAGAATGAAGACAAAGTCAAGGACTTGTTATATGTGACCTTATTATTTGACCTTGAGTGAATGAGGCCCCCGACTCATCCTTTTTCTTCTTCTGAGTAATAAAGTTTGAGCACCATAATCTTTCACCATCCCTGTGAATGTTATATCCACATTTTTTCCTTTCTGTTTGCTAATAGCTGCCTCCTGCTTTTGTGTAGTGGGGGACACAGTAACTGATTTTCCAGGTGAGCCTTACATGAAGTCATTATTGTTCAGCAGTGAAGAGTCTCATTGAGAAAATGATCCCAGCTACAGAGAGCTGCCAGCTCAGGCACCTGGCCACCCTGGCAGAACCACATTGTTGGGTGTGGCCCTTCAACGTTTTTCCCTTACCTGATACCACACAAAAGGGTAAGTTGGAGGAAGTGGATAGGAAAGATAGAGCAGTTGCTTCATATTCTGTATTATAAATATCTATATATACCCCCCATAGTGAGAAAGGAATCAGCCCCTTCATTCTATATTACCAGCCCAGCACAGGCTCAGTGTTAGTGGTTTGTTCTGAGTTAACTCCTCCTGGCCCAGACGACCATGAAAGAATCCAAGGTTGACACCAGAACATAATGAACAAACTCAAAGAATGAGGGTGGATCTTGGGGGGAACTCTAGAGGTACAGATAGACACCTCAGATCTCAGGACCGTGCTGACCACCTGACCAGGCTTCCAGCTGAACTTCAGACTGGACAGGATGATTGACAGTCTTTACCCCACCTACTTCTCTCTCTAGGATCTGCCAAGTGAGATGAGTTATAAAACACAGCTCTTGGATGGTAATCTGCTGTCATCTCGAATTGCCAGCTCTCCAAATAAAGCCCCCATTTAAAGATTCCCAACTCTGCTCCTTGATTTGGTTTCTATAAGTGACAAGCTGCACAGACTCTGGTATTCTGGATATCTCTGTGAGGCTGGCCCAAGCTGTTGCTGAACCTCAACTGCTCCCTTAGCCCAATCCTGCATCTACAACTCTCCTGATTCCACGTACCTCCCAAGCCTTCTCCTTCCCAAACAACCTGGTAAAGATTCACAGTTCCTGAGAGTCAGCTTCTCAGGGCAGCCAGATGACTACACTCAGTTCCATCAACGCCGACCGTTCTACACCTCTAAGTTTCCCTTCCCCCATCCTCACCCACCTTCATTTTACAAAAGAGGAAACTTGGACTCTTAGCATGACTTCCCAAGTTCAGGATCCTAAAGGCTGTCTGCAGAATAAAGGTGGAATCTGCAAGCCCCTGTGTCTCTGTCACTCCTCATTGTGTTTTCCTTGTATGGCAGTGACAGGCATGCAAGCAGGGGAATCAATCAACCCACCTAACCGTCTCTGCTGCACAGAAGAATAATGACCAAGCATGTGCATCCACATGCTGTCTGCCACCTCTAAATAGATGGGCATTCCATTTGACTCCGTGGTTATTAGCTGTGCTTGTTTATTTGTATGGTTCTCTCTCTCTCTCTCTCTCTCTCTCTCTCTCTCTCTCTCTCTCTCTCTCTCTCTCAGGGGGGAGGCACACATGACACACTGTGTGCAGAAGCCAGAGGACAACTTGAAGAGTCAGACTCAGTTTTATCTTTCGACCATGTATACTCAAGAGATTGAACTCAGGCCATCCGCTTGGCCACAAGGACCTTCAGCCAATGATCCATATGATCAGCCTGAGAAGGGGAAGTCATATTTTATGCTCGTCTGTATCATGTAGAGACTCCAGGACAGATTAGGAACTAGGGAACTTGTGCATCCATCCCAGCTTCTCACTCTTGTGTTGCAAGGATGCTGTCCTTTGCTATCAGACGTTTTCAGTTTCTGGATGTGATCTCTGTAGGGCAGGAGGCAGGAATGGGTTACTTGTGTTGTAAAATAATAAACAGTGCTGGTGGGTCTATAAGTTACTGCTATGAAAGTTGAACAAAAAGCTCACAGGAATAGGGCTGGTGGGTGATACAGCTTAGCTGGTAAAGAGCTTGCTTTGCAATCACAAGAATCTGAATTTGATTCCCAGAACCAAAAACTAAGTGTGGTGACAGGTTCTTATATTCCTGGTGCTAGGGAGATAGAGACAGGAGGATTCGTCTCTGCTGGATTGGTGAATTCCAAACCAGTGAGTGATCCTGCCCCCCCCAAAAAACCCCAAATACAAACAAATCAAACAAACAAAAAAATCCAAGGCAGATAGATGATGCCCAGGAGCAACCAGGGAGATTGGCTTCTGGCCTCTATATGCAAACATGCATACATATATATATATATATACCTATACCTTCATGCACACATTTTTTTAAAGCTCATGAAACCTCTCTGTGCTATTCTGAAACTACACAGTCTAAAAATATTTCCAAAAGAAAAAGTTTGAAATAATTGACAATCATTAATGGTCTCCTGCATTCTAGCAAGGAATTAGTATGTCTTAGGCTGGGGTCATGAGGAGCAATGCATGTGTTCTGGGACACGCTCAGGTAACCTACATACAAGGCCTGCAGACATACAGTGAACTGGAAAATGAGGAGGGGACAGCTGAGTAGCATAGCTGAAGCAACATGGTGGGGGATGTGTGTGGATTGAACATCCCCCTGTAATCATGGTAGCTGCCATCCCAGTCCCCCATTTTGCATTGGAGAATTCTCCAAACCCTCCAGGGGTGAACAATTTGTTCATGTTGCCACAGAATGTCTGAAATAATAAAAATAGACAATTTCAGGTTCCAGATGCCCGGACTGAAGCATCCTGCCCTGTTTCAGGATTCGCTCTATACTTGAGAACAGCCCCGTGGATACCTCTCCCAGCCACTGGGCTCCAGCCTGGACCTCACAGACAGCATGGTCACCCTGGCTACTCATTGCCTCCTTCAGGGAGCCCATACGGTGAGAAAAGTCCTTAAAAGCAGTAACTGGCCACTCGACAAACGAACATGTCCAGTTTTGAAATAAAAACTCTATGATGCATCCATCTAATAAATCACGTGTCACCTTTTAAAAGAAAAAAAAAAGAAAAAAAAAAAGAAAGGAAAAGAAATTACAGCCACTGAACAGAGCTCAATGCCTCCTTCCAGAGATGCCTTGAAATAAAAAGTCCATTTCTCCTCAACATTCTTCTCTCCTAGGAAAAGCTTGTGTTCTTGCAATTACAGGAACCAAAATTGCTGCTGGTTCAAAATATATATTATCTTTTAGTGATAGTTCACGTCCAATAAAGAAACAATGAACTATAGCTCATGTTTCCAAGGCTGTGGTTATCTGTAGGGTGGTTAGAGACATTAGGCACAGCCCTGTGCATGTTGACACCGTGTATATCTTCAAATGCTTTTCTGTTGAAGAGTACTTGTTATGCAATCAGCTCTGCAAAACCGAGGGATCTGAGGATATTTTCTACCTGGTAACAACACTGACAGCATCCCCCAAATCCCTGAAATACATAGATAGCTAAGTAACCTCTCAATCTTAGGCAACTTGAAGCATCCAGCCTTCTCCACCTTGACTACCAGGCTTTTTCCAGCCTGGGACTGTCCCCTAACTCTCCTAGTACCTGACTGAGTTAGAAGAAAATGAGTATGTATGTATGTATGTATGCATGTATGTATGTTTGTATGTATGTATGCATGTGTGTATGTGTGTATATGTATATATGTATACATATATGTATGTAGGTATATATTTATACATACATATCTACATACATGCATATATATGCACATATATATGGAACATCCAAAAAACCAGACCACTTTCAGAACCATTAAATGCACTGTATAAGTGGAAAAGAATAGAAAATATAACCTGTTCTCTCAGACTATAACGCAATTATATTGAAATCAAAGACAGAAAGATAACTGGTCAATCACAAAAGACATGGAGGTCGATTGGCAAAAGTTGATTGTTTTCCTAGAAGCAAGTAGAATTTTAAATTAAATGTACATTTAATTACATTAAATGTACATTAAATGTACATTTAATAAAATGTAGAATTTTAAATTAAAAATCCAGTTCTATTTATATTAACGTTCCAAAAACTGAAGTGCTTAGGTATAAATCTAACATACACATGTATGGAGATAGATGGATAAATAGACTGATATACATATCTGTGTGTGAGTGCACGGATGTAGTAAGTACAAGCATGTGTATGCAGGTGCCACAGAGGCCAGTAGATGGCATCAGGTACCCTGGAGCTGGAATTACAGGCAGCTGTGAGCCAGTTGATGTGGGTGCTGGCAACTAAGCCTGGGTTCTCTGGAAGAGCATCGAGTGTTCTTTTTAAAAGTATTTTGCATGTATGCCTGTGCACTGTGTGCATGCCTGATGCCTTTGAGGGTCAGAAGGAGGCATTAGATCCCCTGGGACTAGAGTTATAGATGGTTATGAGCCATGATGTAAGTGCTGGAATTCCAATCTAGGTTTTCTGTAAGTGATTTTAATGGCTGAGTCCATTCTCAAGTACTAGAAGGAAGTTTTTTATCCCAAATATTGATAAACAGCAATGAGAAAGAATGGGCAAGGATAGGAATGCCAAGCTAAGGAGACGCTGGATTCTGGCACAAGGAGAAATAGCAAAGAGAGGTTCAACTTGGAAATCAAGGCATTCAACACAGAATGATGATATTTAGAAGCATTAGAGCCAGAGCTATACCTCAGTTAGTAGGCTGCTTCCATACCATGCCAGACAACCTGAGTTGAATATCCTGTCCTACATAAACAAGGTGTGGTGGTTCGTGTCTGCTAACCCCAGCCTTTAAGAGGTAGAGACAGAAGGATCAGATGTTCAAGGTCATCCTTAGTTACAAAGTAAGTTCAAACATAGCCTGGGCTACATGAGATCCTGTTGATAGATAGATAGATAGATAGATAGATAGATAGATAGATAGATAGACAGATAGACAGATAGACAGATAGATAAATAGATGATTGATTGATGATAGGTAGATAGATAGATAGATAGATAGATAGATAGATGATAGATAGATAACAGATAGATAATAGATAGATAGATAGATAGATAGATAGATAGATAGATAGATAGATAGATAGATAGATAGATAGATAGATAGAGATGATAGATAGATAGATAGATAGATAGATAGATAGATAGATAGATAGATAGATAGATAGATAGATAGATAGATAGAATGTTTAATGCCCTTTGCTTGTTTAGTCAAGTATTAAAAACCAGCTCACATTTATTTTTCCCCAATGGGAAATTTCCTTCAACTCTAAAGTCAGGCTTTAATAGCACATGATGCTGCTGTCAGCTTAGGACTTGAATGTGCTTCACCAACCTTTTAGAATACATTTTTCAATCTTTCATGCTTATAATCTTCTACAAACTTCCACTATGAAAGGAGTGACTTCCCCTTTCTCCAAATAAGAAACTTATCTCTATCTTCCAAATTTTAAATCATACTTCAAAGAAACAGGACAGTCTAAAGCTTCCTCCATCTCCAGAGGACACAGCCCCAGGTCCTTCTCTGGGAAGTCTGATTGTCTGATGAGTTGAGCCACGCTTTACAGGAGACACTTTTAAAAGAGCTGCTTGAACTTTGTGAGGCTTTTAGGATGAGGTGCTCATCTCTGAAATCATGTACAAACAAGTGACATTATACAGACTGACCAGATTCTATTCATGTATTTAGGAATATATATGTATGTGTGTGTGTGTGTGTGTGTGTGTGTGTGTGTGTGTATGGAAAAGAGGACATAAATTCAAAAGACAATAAGGATTAACCTGAAAAGGGGTTGTATAAAGGAAGACAAAGTTATGTAATTATATTTTAATAAAAAAAAATTTTAGGGGGCTGGTGAGATGGCTCAGTAGGTATGAGCACCCGACTGCTCTTCCGAAGGTCTGGAGTTTAAATCCCAGCAACCACATGGTGGCTCATAACCATCTGTAACAAGATCTGACGCCCTCTTCTGGAGTGTCTGAAGACAGCTACAGAGTACTTACAATAATAAATAAATAAATAAATCATTTAAAAAAATTTTTTAAAACAAAGTTGATGAAATGATGGCATCATTTAACCACAAGACATACTATATAATCTACAATAATCAAGGTATTATGGTACTAGAGAGAGACTACACAATCAGATCAATGAAGTATGATAGAGAGCCCAGAAATAGAGCACCATAAAGAGTCAACTGATCGTCAGCAAAAGAGCAATGGCAACACGATGCAGAAAAGCGGGCCTTTTTCAACAAACTCCACCGAACAACCGGGTATTCCCAGGCAAAGCAAACAAATCCACAGATTCCCCATTCCTAAGTCCGGATGGACCACAGGCCTAACATTTAAACATGAAACCGAACTGCCAGGAAACAAAATAAGACTCAGGATGTTGACATAGGTGATTATGCTAGTTTCATTACTGTTGCTATGGTCTAATACACTTACAAAAGCAACTTAAGTGAGAAAGGGTTTAGTTCTTCTAACTAACTTTTAGTTCACAATTTCAGGTTATAGTCTTTTTGCACAGAAATCAAGGCAGCTGGAAGCAGCTGGTGACATCACACCCACCGTAGAGCAGAGAAAGATAGATGTGCACATGCTAGTGTGGTGCCCAGTGTACTCTCTATTCTCATACAGTCCGGGACCCCACCAGCCTGTGGAATAGTGCCACTCACCATGGGAACTCACATGCTCAAGGGACAACACAAAGTAGATATTCCCTCATTGAGACTCTTTTCCCTGTTACAGGATATTTGATCACAATGTGACCCCCGAGCTTGTGTTCTTTACTGGAGGAAGAAAAAAAAAGCTGTTTTAGTTGTGGTGTGGCTCAGCCTTAGCATATACATCTTTAACCTAAGAACTTTCTGCTTGAACAGTGTAAACAGGAATAAATAAAGTCAACCATCAATCAAGTGACAATACAACCAACTAGTTGATAGGAAGTGAACATAGGATTATGAAGGAAAAAAACAAGAGAGAGTAAGAGGGGGTCAGGAAGATGGATAGAGACACACACAGGAAATAGAAAAAAGGGACATTCCATTTGAAGGAGGATTTTAGAGACAGCAAGAAAGAGCTGCGTTTCTTCTGAGGACATCAGCTGGCTGCTTTCTCTGCCTCTCTGAGCTAGCAGGCTTTCACTCCAGCATCTGGCTCCCAAGTCTTCACTGGTAATATCGAACAATTGAGATTTTTGTTTAAAAATAACACTATCCAGATTATTCTAGGCTGTGTCAAGTTTACAGTTAAAACTATTGCAGTAATGATAATTCGTATATACTAAAGGATATTACATGAAAGATGGGAAAGAAGGAACAGAGGGAGGGAGGGAGGGAGGGAGGGAGGGAGGGGTAGAGTAAATTGGACTTTTTTAACATCAAATGTTGTAAATCTGTAGTTGTGGCTACTCACAGTTATAGGATACTCCCTAGTATACCAAGTGCTGAGTTCTTTCCCCAGGTCCACATAAGCCAGGCATGATGGCAATCCCAGCACTGAGGAGGCAGAGACAGGAGGATCCCTGGGTCTCACTGCCACCCAGTCCAGAACACTTATTGGGTAAGCATGAGTGACTCCTCTGAAAAAACCAATACCTGAAGAATACCACAGGAACATGCACATGTGTATGCTCAGCCTCCCACACCCCGCCACACACACACACACACACACACACACACACACACACATTAAAAACAAACACAAAAACAAAAACTAGGCAAGCAGTTAGGAGGTTAGAACCAGGAAGGATGACCAGGTCGACTAGCAGACTGCATGGGATTCTGGGGTTGAAACCTTCTATAGTACAAGACAGTGATAGATACGTATTCTAACTTCTGCATATCCATAGGAAGCACAAAATCAAGACCAGATGTGAATGCAAGCTACGGACCTTGGGGAACAAGGATGTGTGAATGTAGGTTGGCAGTTTTCCCAAGGGTAGCACTTGGGGGGTGTGGTTAGTGAGAGAGGCTATGCAGGAAGGATGCAAGGGGAGGTGCTAGATGCTTCTGTATCTTCCTCTTGATGTTACTGTGGCTCGAAAACTGCCCTAAAATAGACAACCTTTTTAAAGTCACTTGGCATTGAGTCTAGAGCAACCCAGATAATCCAGGATAATCTCTTCATTCCAGAATCCTGAATTTAATCCCATCTGCAGTTTTGTTTTAACCAAATACATAATATTCACATGTTCTAGAGATCTGACGTGCGCTTCTTTCAGAGAGTTTTTTGTTTGATTCGTTTTCTACTGAGTATAACTCAGGAGTCACATGGAATATGTTTCAACATTACTCACCAGGAAAAAGAGACCATTAATATACCAGTTCCCAGGCTTTTTAGTTCCACATTGGTGTGACAGTGAAAGTCAGAAGGCAGCAGCAGCTGCTCCACACAATGGCATGTGACAGTCAGGGGCTAGGGAGGTATTTCAGTGAAGCAATTGCCTTGTGCATGTAAGGTCCTGTGTGGGATACCAAAAGCCCAGGAGAGAGAGAGAGA
>NC_034594.1:101649313-101650485 GCF_900095145.1 Mus pahari
ACACGCCTCCAAGTCCTCTGGCCTCCACACACACGCCTCCAAGTCCTCTGGCCTCCACACACACGCCTCCAAGTCCTCTGGCCTCCACACACACGTGCCTCCAAGTCCCCAGCTCTCTCCTATTCTCTCCTGTCTCCATTATACCTACCTATCTATCTCCTCTCTCTAATAATGATTTTAATTAAAATTTAAAAGTTAAGATGTGCTGAGCCAATTTGAGGAAAACGCAAAAGGATATAATAATTTTTTAAACAGTCAGAATTGAATATTTTAATGTTTTTCTTTAACTTGCAAAATCTTACATAGACTATAGTAAATGTGCCCTAACATACACGTCTACTATGTTATTAAGGACATTTCATCATTGTACAAAATGGTACCAAATTATATACCTATATTTGTGTCTTCTTCTTTTGCAATCCAATTTCTTCAAGTTATCCACAATAATTCGAATTCACATTTTCTAATGTCTGCATGTTATTCCCTAGTTCCTTTGTACCACAATTTGTTCAACTAATTCCCTACCTTTATAAGAAATCAATTTATTTCCAGCCCTTAAATAATTAAAAAACAAAAACAAAAAACAAAACAAAGCAAGACAAAAAAACCTCACCTACAGCGTTAGAATTTATGTAAAAATAGAAAGGTGTTTCCAATCATCAAGTGTTGAACCCTTTGGAAATAGCAAACTGAACAGCATAAGGATTTTTTTTTAAAAAAAAAATATTTGAAATGTCGTACATGCACATAGACTTCTATTCAAACAGTAAAAAATAACAAGCATTAGCCAGATATACATTTTATGGGCAGGAGTCCCCCATGTCTGCCCTTCCAGTTCCTTCTCCGTCCCACCCACCACTTTCTCCTCTCAATGTCATGTGTTCACTGTATAAACCTGCTGAGTTCCTTTCCGTGCCTTACGTGCACGGCTAGGGTCCTGTAGTAGAAACGGATAGCCTCTCACGGACTGCGGCTTCACTAAAGAAAACTAACTCTCAGCCGGGCAGTGGTGGCGCACACCTATAACCCCAGCACTCGGGAGGCAGAGGCAGGCGGGTTTCTGAGTTCGAGGCCAGCCTGGTCTACAAAGTGAGTTCCAGGACAGCCAGGGATACACAGAGAAACCCTGTCTCGAAAAACCGAAAGAAAGAAAGAAAGAAAGAAAGAAAGAA
>NC_034594.1:101651835-101657533 GCF_900095145.1 Mus pahari
GAAAGGAAAGGAAAGGAAAGGAAAGGAAAGGAAAGGAAAGGAAAGGAAAGGAAAGGAAAGGAAAGGAAAGGAAAGGAAAGGAAAGGAAAGGAAAGGAACTCTCCTTCCTCTTGCAGCCACACACTCACCAATCACCAATACCTCCTCAGGTAGGGTTTCAAAAACCCCTTCCGTGTTAGGATTTTGTCTGGCTTGATCTTGTTGCAGGTCGTGCGCATACTATCAGAGGCGAGGCTCCACATGAACAACGGCTTTGTCTGCCTAATATTCTTTTCCTGCACATGACCACTACCTCAGGCTCCCACGATCTTTCTGCCTCCTCTTAGGCAAGGAATCCTGAGCCTTGCGGGGAAGGTGTGTGCACATGGAACTTCTGAGTCCAGTTATAACCAAGGATGCTTGGGACTTTGAGGCGCAGATGCAAAAGCTCACCGTAAACTGTGGTGCCACATTGTTCTCTGAAGGCAGAACCGCTCCGGGGTAGAGGAGTGTTATGCCAAGTGTAATCATGTGCTCTAAGAATCTACACCAAACTGATGCTCAGGCCACCCACTGTACCTGCAGAAAGCCTCCCCATCTCAAGACACCAGGAGGTATCTTACTGAGGCTTCCCTGAGCCTCTCTTTAACAGATCTCCCAGGGTCAGGGTTTCACATCCAAGGGACTGAGTTACATCAAAGGGGCAGGTGGCCACAAACCCTACTCCCCATTTTTTTCCATGTCTTCTGTCTAAGACCTGGCTAGATCATCGTACTCTGAAATCACCCCTTCTTCAGAAAGCTAAGAGAAAAAGCCTCCATTCGTGATTTGTATGTCCCAGGAATCACTGGTGTGTGTGTGTGTGTGTGTGTGTGTGTGTGTGTCCGTGTGTGTTACCCAGCAATTTGTATACCTGGGCATTTTTGCAAGGCAGAGACACTCAGGCTAAATGCAGACAGGCCCTGTCTCTTTCTTTTCAATGAAACAAGGGTGGACACGTTTGCCTGTAGGATTCAGGAATCCGACACCATCCAAATGATCACAGGGGCTCTACATTTAGCAGAGCAGACCAGAGAATTAACACAAGCAGCTTTATCCCTCCTCAACAATAAAATAAATCTGGCAGGATAGAACACTGGGGACATAAATGGCAAGTGTGTCAGAGTGATAAAAGAGTCCCCAAACCTTGTGAGCAAGAAGATCACTAGGGGGTTGTCCCCTTCCACTGAATCTTAATGTCCCACCTTATTATCATCCAGTTAAAATGAAATTCAATTCCCAGGGCCAGAGAGATGGTGGTTCTGGGGTGTAAAATGTGTACTTCCTTACGGGAGAATTGAGTGGGTGAGTTCCACCACCCGCAGCTACCTGTGGCTCCAGCTCCAGGGACATCAGACAGGCTCTACTCATGTACACAAACAACTGTTAAAAATAAAATTAGCCTTTGAACAGTTAAGTTTCACCCCCTAGAGAAGAAGACCGGCTCCACCTGAATACACCAATCGCCCCTGACTCAAGTCTAAAGTTCACAATGGGCTGCACAGTCAGCAGACTGGGTAAGTGGCTGCTCTGGGAACTGGGTCTGTGGTCCTGCCAAGAAATTTACATAATAATTTCCAGCTCTGTAGTCTGTTTCCACCTGGTTTGATTCTTCTTATGCATGCAAGCCATAATGACAGCATTTTTAGATATCTTTAAAACTGAGAGTCTGGATGAAAAGGCAGGGCAGAGTGAGAGAAGCCATCATTTCTGAAGTGGCCACAGATTCTGCTGCCCTGCCATCTGCTCTGCTGCCCTGACAGCCTCCTTCTTACTATGTGAAGCTTGTTTCACAGGCCTTAGGGCTCCGAGAGGCTGACAGGTGAGGTCAGAATCACCTCCCTTCAAAATTCCAACCCAATTCTCCCACCCTATCCTCCACACCCTTCCAATTAATTCCCTGCCCCCATCCACCACCACATACTTACTCTGTGCTCCCCTGATCTATTTCCCTCCATAAACACTTCCCAAATTCCATACTTGTCGTTCCACCGAGTCAAGACTCCCATTCCAGGGTTGGAAAGATGGCCCAGTGAAAAGAGTACTTGCTGCTCTTGCAGATGCTGGAGTTCAGTTCCCGGAGCCTATGGCGAGCAGCTCACAGCCCACTGTAGCTCTAGCTCTGGGGTGGGGGGGGGGGTGGGGGGCTCCAACAGACCTTTGACCTTGGCAGGTACCAGCACTCATGTGCACAAACTCAAGCACTGATGCATACAAATACATGCAAAGCAGAGGAAGGTCTTAAAACAAAGCAAAGCAAAAAAAAAAAAAAAAAAAACCCTCTAGGCATGGATGGAGAAGGGGTGGGACTAAGAAGAGAGGAGGGGGGAGAAACTGTGGTCAGGATACAATACATGAGCAAATAAATTAATTAAAAAATTAATCTCTAATCAGACACTCACATATAGCAAGCCTCCTACAACTAACATATCCAGTCAACACAGGAGTGTTGGATGCGGGGTGCATTTTGGAGCAATAGCAATTACTTTTATATCTTGTGATGCTTAATGTTCAAGGGCTATGGATTGCCTTTAAATACTGTCCAAGGAATTCTGCCATGGCTTGGTCAGGTCACCAGTATGTTTTGCATAAAAAAACTATAACAGTTTCCTATCTTAATGGCCTGGCCCCACATTTTCATGTACTCTTGGTATGGTCTTCATTATGCAAAGAGATGCTTCTAAAATACACACATCATTTTTCACTCGCTCTTAGAAAGCTCTTTAGTGGCCTCTGTGCCATGCAGAACAGCTGAAGAGTTCCATTGCCACTGAGAAGCCATGCCCCACTTTGCTTTCTGAGCTCATCTTTCACTAGCCTTCCCCTCCCCCTCCTCCTCCTCATATACCACACACACACCAATGCTACTGCTAGACCATAGTCTTGTTCCACCTGCATTTAGCGCACATGGTGGAGTGAACCAGGTTTGGGGCTCCAAAAAAATGTTTACCTGCAACTGGAGTTTACCTGCATTTGCTAAACTAGGAATGGGATGTTTGTGCATGTTTGAAAGGCACATGGCCTGTAAAGCGGAAATCCTTCTCACTGCACCCACTGGAGACTCAATAACTTTCATTTCTTATCAATCAAAAACCAATGGGTGAAAACAACAACAAACAAACAAACAAACAAACAAACAAAAACAATGGGTGCAGAGTGCAGCTTAGCTGAGAGTCTGCTTGCACAAATGGCCTGTTTGAGCCTCGGGATCACATAAACCTGGGATGTGTGCACATATAATCCCAGCATCTGAAAGGCAGAGGCAGGAGGACCAGGAGTTCAAGGTCTTCCATGCTACTTAGTCATTCTCTCTCTCTCTCTCCATATACGTGTGTGTGTGTGTGTGTGTGTGTGTGTGTGTGTGTGTGTAAGAAAACCTCAATTAAGAAGGTGTCTCCAGGAACTAGAGAGATGGTTCAGTGGTTAAGAGCACTGAAGTCCTGAGTTCAATTCCCAGCAAATACATGCTGGCTCACAACCATCTGTAATGGGATCTGATGCCTTCTTCTGGTGTGTCTGAAGACATCTACAGTGTGCTCAAATAAATTAAAAAAAAAAAATCTAAAGAAAAAGAAAAAATAGTATAAGGAAACATTAAAAAAAACAAAAAACAAAAAAAAACAAAAAAACAGAAAGTGTCTCCGTTAGGTTTTCCTGTGTAGAGGGCATTTTCTTAATTAATGATTAACGGAGGAGGGCCCAGCTCAGTATTAGTGATGCCATCCTGTGGGCAGGTAGGCCAGAGTTGACTAGGAAAGCAAGCTGAGCAAGCCATGGAGAGCAAGCCAGTAAGCAGCAGTCCTCCATGGTCTCCAAGTCCCTGCTTGAGTTCCCGTCCTGGCTTCCTTCAATTATGGACAGCGATGTGGAAGCTTAAGACAAATATACCCTTTCCTGCCCAAGCTGCCTTTGGTCATGGTGTTTGTCACAGCAACAGAAAGCAAAGTAGGACAAGGGGACCCAAAATCTTGCATGCACATATACACACACAGACACACACAGACATACAGACACACACACAAATAAAAATAGAAAGTTCAAAAGAACCTTGGAGGGCTGGAGAGATGGCTCAGTTGTTAAGATCACTGGGTGCTCCTTGGAGTACCCAGGTTGAATTCACAGCACATGACTGTTTAAAACAATCTGTACCTCCAGTCCCTGAAGGATTCAATGCCTTCTCTGGTTTCGATGGGCACTAGGCATACATGTGTTGCACAGACATTCTTGCAGGCAAAAACCCCATACACATAAGATTAAAAAAAACACTAAAAAGAGGCAGAAAGAGGCAAGACTAGCAGGTGGTTGTGAGCCACCTGGCGTGGATATTGAGAAATAAACTCCAGTTCTTGTTACATAGCCACTTAAGCCATCTCCAGCCCCTCAAACACATATTTAAAACAACAACCAAATCCCCAGTGTCCTAGTCAGCTACTTTGCTCTTTGATGTCCAACCCTAGCCTACGAAGGATGTTAATGACCAAGGTACTGAGTATGAGTCTAGTTCCCTTCACCTCCCTAGAGGCCAGACTGAGTTCTAGGAAGCCTAGGGAACAGTTAGTGAGGTAGCAGAGATGGGGTAGGAGGGGCTCAGGCCACACTCCGGGGCTAGCTCCTTCTATCCTTTTAAACTATGAGGATTTTTTTTTTCCAGAAACACAACTATGGACTCTCTTTAGTTCCTTCTCATATCTTGACCTCATCAACAAGTGGTGGTGACCGTCCTGGATCTACCAAGAGTTTCATGGTATTACAACAAATGTAAATGATATGTACTATGTCAACAAATGTAAATGATATGTACTATGTCAACAAATGTAAATGATATGTATATGTAGTGGGGCTTTGTTCAGAGATTTTATACTTTCCATTTGGGAGACTTCTCCATGACTCTTTTCCATTATAATAGTTTTATTACAAGTGCAGGCAGTCGTAATATACGCCTTTAATCCAAGCACTCAAGAGGCAGAGGCAGGCAGAGAGAGAGAGAGAGAGAGAGAGATTGATTCAGGACAGCCAGGGTTACACAAAGAAACCCTCTCTTGAAAAAACAAGAACAAAAAGCTTTATTACATTTTAATTTATTCATTATGTGGTAAAGTGATTGATGCCACAAAGCTAGAACTTGTAAAAACTGATTTTTTTTCTTTCCACCATGTGGGGCTTAGGGACTGAACATTTACCCAACGAGCATGTCAGCAGCCTTTCATTCTAAGTATCTCAAGTCAGCGTGTGTGTGTGTGTGTGTGTGTGTGTGTGTGTGTGTGTGTGTGGTGTGTATGTGAGCATGTGCGTGTGCGTGTGTGTATATATGTAAGTGTGCATGCTGAGACTGAAGGACACCCCTCCTGTCATTCTTCAGGCGTTGTCCATCTTGCTTCTTTGAGGCAGAGTCTCTTGGTGGCTGAGAACTCACCTCGTAGGTTATTGTGCTGCCTGCCTCTGACTTCCAAGCTCTGAGGTTATGAGCATCTTCTTCTTTTTACCATGCCTGCTTTTTTGCATTGGTTCTAGGAATCAAATTCAGGTCCTTATGCTTGCAAGACAAGTATTTTATTTGATCTCCTCAGTCTTAAGAGTCCAGAGCAGGTAGAAAGTAGTGGATTGAACATGGCCAGCAGAATAGACTGGGCTCTGAGAGGAGAGAGGAGAGAGGAGAGAGGAGAGAGGAGAGAGGAGAGAG
>NC_034594.1:101657714-101686832 GCF_900095145.1 Mus pahari
ACAGAGGGGGGGAGGGAGGGAGGGAGGGAGGGAGGGAGGGAGGGAGGGAGAGAGAGAGAGAGAGAGAGAGAGAGAGAGAGAGAGAGAGAGAGAGAGAGAGATCAAAAGTAACAGGGTTAGGGGAGGGAGGAAATGGCTTATTTCAGCTATATTTCCAAGTCAAAGGATATTATGGAGAGAAGTCAAGGTGGGAACTCAAGCAGGAAGCTAAAACAAAAATCATGGAAAAATACTGCTTGCTGTCTTGCTCTCAGACTCATGTTTAGCTAGCTTAGGACCACCTGCCCAGGGAATGATACTGCCCACAGTAGACTGGGCCATAGTGCAGCAATTAACAGTCAAGACACTCCCCTACAAGCATGTCCACAAATCAGCCTGATTTGGTAAATCCCTTAATTGAGACTCACTTCTCCAGGCTGTGTCAAGTTGACAGTTAAAATTAATCTAAAAAACAAAAACAAAACAAACAAATAAAAGAGAGAGATTACCAGCTAGGGTGGTATTCCTCTGATGTCTTTCACCTTTGTTTTATTGTTGTTGTTGTTGCTACTGCTGCTGATGTTGTTGTTGTTGTTGTTGTTGTTGTTGTTTTGAGGCAGGGTATTTTACAGGCATAGACTTTGCCATGTAAGCCAAGCTAAGTATCCCTGGACCTTCAAGTGATCCACCTGCCTCTGCCTCTGCCTCCCCCACCATCACTGAGCTCACCATTGTCACACCAGCTTTTTACCTGAATGCTGGGGAATCCTAACTCAGGTTGTCACATTTGCAAGGCTAGTACTTTACCAACTGAACTACCTCTTTGGCCCTACTTTTTTTGTTTTTTGAGAATGTTCTAGAAAGCTCTCTGTTAGGTAATATTTTTTCATTTGAAGTTCAATCTTCCCTTTCTGTTTCTAAGACTCTCAGAGAAAATTAAACATTTATTCTTCTATTAAGCTTGGACAAGTACTGAGATTTTTTTAAAAAAAAAAAAAAAGCAAAATTAGCATTGCTTTTTCAAGGCAAAAGCAAAGACAGTTCCTTTATTTAATAACCTTCACTCATACAAGAACCAAGCTCATTAGTCAAGTATTGGCCACAGAAAATGAAACTCTTAAGTCTCCATGAAATAATGTCTTTGGTCCTATTTAGCTGAGTGAAGGATTTAGACACAAAGCAAACAGAAACTTGAAATCTGGTCTTCTCTCCTCTCCAGAATATTTGGTCTAAAGTAGGTCAGACCCTGCTGCAACTAATCTTAACAATTCTCTTTTTAATTCTTTCACTGGCTACACTTAGAGGAGCTTAGAGAAAGGAAAGTCCATCCAATTAATTAAAGAAAAACTGCAAAAGAGAGAGAAAAGGCCTCCTGAATTGTGGTGTGGGGGTCTCTGTCTCCAGCTCCAATGAGTTCATCAACTTGAAAATGATGTTTCAAGAGAATAGCTGTTTGTGAGGTAATCATTATCTCCTCCCCAACCCCCGGATGATTTAGTGGCTGCCCTGGCTGCCCTCAACCATTCATTCTCTCTCCTGGAGTCTCAGAAGGATGCTGACACAGCTCTGGCTGAAGCCAAAACCATGCCTCAAGAAGAGAAGAGAAACCTAGAATGAACCTCAGTCCTTCAAGACAGCCATCCCTTCCAAAAAAAAAAAAAAAAAAGGCCCCGCAATGGGCTTCAAAACTCTAGAGTTCAGAAGAAAGTTGCCAGGAGAGGCCTGGATTTTGAAGGTGTGTGGAGGAAGGGAGTCCACTGAAGATATTCATAGTCTACTTTGGTGTATGCACATAGCTTCTAAATCCAAGCCATTGCTTTTCCTTGGCCTCTCCCATGGATTCCCACCCGAACCACAGAGTGGGACCCTTGTTTCCAAGAGTAACTTCGCCAAAAAGTGCACAACTTTTCACCACTTAAGTGAAATGCTGCCAGCTAAATATCCTTCTGAATTATGTCTTTGAGACTTCCCAGGCTCTTAAGCTCCTTTCTAAACCATCACAGGCCAACAAAGTCTGTGAGGTTTTAAGGGATTTTTGCTGGTCCCGAGGCTTATTTTTTGACCACATCAAAATCCAAGAGATTGCTCCAGAAACTGTGAATACAGTTTCTTTTCTTGTTGCTACAACCAAAACAACTAAAGAAGGATTTGTGTCAGCTCACTGTTTGAGGGTGTGATCCATCACAAAGCGGGAAGGCATGGGGACAGGTTCATGACACAGCTCTTCACACTGTATGAGAGGCCCTGGAGCAGGGGGAAATGTTGCTGCTCACCTTTCTTTTCTTTCCAGTGTTCTGTTTGGTTTTTTTTAAAATCAATCAATCTTTCTTTCTTTCTTTCTTTCTTTCTTTCTTTCTTTCTTTTGACATGGTCTTACTATGAAGCTCTGGTTGTCTTGGTCCTCCCAGTGTAGACCAGGTTGACATCCAACTCACAGAAATCTGCCTGCCCCTGCCTCAGAGCGCTGGGATTAGAAGTATTTAGCTCCATGCCTGATATTGCTTTCTAATTTATATTCAGTTTGTGTTCCCAATCTGCAGCATCATTGCCTGTGGTTAGGATGGGCTTTCTCTCTTCAGTTACCCAAATCTAGGAATTCCCTCACAGACATACCCAGAGGTCTCTATGGTGAGTCCAGATGTTATCAAGTTTTGAAACAATGCAAATCACCACAGGGACTTTTAATGAAGCCACCTAGAAAATGATGTCACCATGGCTAACCAACCAAGGATGGCACAATTATTATCAACAAAACCTCTCTTCCATATGTCTAAAAGATAAAGCCTGTCTTTTGAGTCTTCTTCAAGAGTTGTTCTTTATTGCTGTATTTTATGGCTCTAATGTTACTGTCTTCTCCCATTGCCAAACATATGCCATACACCAAACCATCCCCAGAATTGATGTGTAATGAAATTACTCAGGCTATTTGTGGGTTTGGAGGGATTTGAATAACCTATACTGCCTTCAGAAAGATTGAATTCCAAGCTGGAGTTTAGAACAAGGTCTACCATACTATCTTCCATTTTCTAGTTACTAGCGTGTTGCATTGTGCATTATAAAACACCTCAGTGAACAGGAGCTGATAATGACAGCCATTTAAATGGCATTTGGGAAGAATGTAGTACGTGGTAGGCACATCACAAGGTTGTGGGAATAGTAAGAAGAAAGATCTGGTGCATGGAACAGGTAACAGTCACCTGAATGCACCAGTGTGGAGTGTCAGAAAAAGTCCCCCAGGACAAATAATTGAGACAGTCTTAGGAAATGATGGAAATTTGCCAGATAGGCCATGTGACATTAATCTCAAGTGGATCTGGAATTGACTAAGGGGCACAGTGTTGGGTGCATCTGTGATGAGAGAAGACCCTAGTCCCGAATGAGTGGCCCATTCCTAAGGTAGCCCAGGCAGGACATCCGAGGCATAATGCCGTCTGCCTGCTTTCACTTCTTCCTGGTAAGTGTGCCCATTCCATTGTCCTTGCTGCTGCCATTCCTCACTGACATTAGACACTGGCTTCCTTGCATTTCTAATTGAGACCAAACACCAGTGTCTCTCTAGGATACATCCCCTACCCAGGCCTTCAATACTAGACTGAAACTGGTGGGTCTCCAGCTTCGTGGACTGAGTAGTTGTAGTTACTGGGTTCTCTGTATCCGCAGACATGTCTGACATGCAGACAGGGATTGTTAGACTACCCAGTCTAGATCATGGAGGTCGGTCTAATAAGTCCCCTTTGTAATATCTAGTCATTCTACTGAGTTTCTCCCTGCCTAATAGAGGTGGGAGTAAGGGTACATGGAAGACATTCAAAGCAAGGATCAGATCCGAAGAATCCGAGATATTCAGAGAACCAGAGAATTGGGTGTATATGTTGAGGAACAGAGGTAAAGTTAGAATGGAGGACATATGCTTGACTAAGGGCTTGGGTTAAACTCTAACTTCTGTAGTGAGAATTTTGGTTTCTTTAAAAGCAGAAATGTTATAGGAATATGTTTTTGTTTTAATCCCAGGAGTGGGATATGGGGCTACTTCAGATTGTCCATAGTAGCAGACTGTGATTTGCCTCATGCTCTGGCAGGGGTGGTTTTGCCAGCTACAGATAGTTCCTGCACATGTATGACATTTGAAATTCTGGGGACTCTTGAGAGGGGAGGAAAACACTAGAGTCCTGAGAGGGATATCTCTCCTCCTCCTCTTCCTCCTCCTCCTCCTCCTCCTCCTCCTCNACACACACACACACACACACACACACACACACACACACACACTCCCCAGAGCTGGAAATGGCTTAGTTGGTAAAGTATTTGCTATCAAATTATAAGGACCCAAGTTCTATCCCAACATAACATCCAGGTGTAACAATATATCCTTATAATCTTGGAGCTGGCAAGCAGAGACAGCTAGATTCCTGGAGTCTGTTGGACAGCTAGCCTAGCCAAATGAACAAGCTTCAATCTCAGTGTGAGATCTGTCTCAAAAAATTGGTGAATATTTACTACACAAGACATTTAAGGTCAACCCCCTAGTTTCTACATGGACATGCAATTTTGCACATGTAGACCAACACTCACTTGTGCATTAAACTTTAGCAAATAGATACAACTGTATGTAACTGTGAACATACACCAATGCAAAATATCAAAACAAACAAACAAACAAAACCAACCAACCAACGAACAACAACAAAAACCTCTCCCAAAGTCTCATTTTGTTCTTTAAAAGTCTATTTTAAATAATTAATGAAATTTTCTATTCATATTAACTTGGTTTTATGGATCCAGAGAAAGTACTAAAGGTTACAAGGTCTTCAGTCTATAGAACTGGCCCAGGAGTCTGGAGATATGAAAGATGCTCAAATATTCTTTTTATGTAAAGACTTTAAAGTGTTTAGTTGGTTTTAGCAACACATATTTCTTTCTGGTACCCACAGTTCAATTAATCTTGGAAGGTCTATAAATATAGCCTATATATCAAACAAGTTGAACTAAGAGAGATGCACACCATTTACCTGACCAAAATTAGTTATATATTTTGCTCTATGGTCAGGCAGGAAGCAACTTATGAAAGAAAGGGTTTATTTTAGCTCACGGGTCTAGGTTATGCTCCATCATAGGAGGAATATCATGGTGGTAGAGACTTGAAACAGCTCACATTCCATTTAACATCTAGAGCAGAGAGATCCACGTGCGTTTACGACCCCCCAGCTGCCAGCTTGTGCGCAGCAATTTCATATAAACCAACATTTGCATGTGCTTCTAACCACTCTCAGTGCCTGTTTCAGAGTCAACACTAATGTTTCTGGACTTCTGTAAGAATTGTGTGTTGGTATTCTGTCTGGACTCCACCCTCACAGTTACCTGGCAATAGCCAGGTATGCTCCTCCCCACAGTTACCTGGCAACAGCTAGGTAGGCCTGGCCCACTCTAAAAGGGGCTGCTTGGCCCCTCCTCTCTCTCTTACTCTCTTACTCTTTCCTCTCTCTTTCCCCTTGCTCCCTTGCTTCCACTTTCTCCCCATTTCTTTCTGCCCTCTCTCCACATGGTCATAACCACACCTCTTCCTCCTCCTCCTCCTCCTCCTCCTCCTCCTCCTCCTGCTCTGCTGCTGCTGCTGGTTGGTGATATCCTGACAACAAAGATCAAACTTGCCCCAGCAGGAAGTAGCCTAACAATATTGATGCCCCCCTTCCCCTCTAGCCTTCTCTCTTACTAGTGTTGGGGGTTAGAAGGGGTAAGAATGGAGGAGGGTGGCAGAAGTAGCCAAAAGCCCAGCTACAGTCTTCCTTTCTTCTCCTGTTGCCGTGATAAAATACTCTGGCAAAAGCAACTTGAAGAAGAAATTGGTTTTTTCTAGCTCATGTCCAAGGTCGAGTTCATCATGGTAGAAAAGTCCAGGCTTGAAGTAGCTGGCTACATGGCATCCACAACCCAGAAATAGAATGCATGCTAGTGTTCAGAGAGTGTTCTCCATTGTATACAGGCCAGGATCCCAGCCTAGGCAGTAGTCTCACCCACAGTTGTGGTAAGTCTTACCACATCAGTTATAGTAATCAAGGTAATCCCTCGTTAGCATATCCATAGGTCCTTCTCCCAGGTGGTTCTAGATTCTGTCAAGTTGATAATTAACACAAAACCCCACATATTCTAAAGGCAAATGTCCATCAAATAATATTCAAACTGCAATTGTTCCCTTAATGGCATCTACTCTTGACTATGTGGATGCTACTAGGTCCTACTTCAGCTCCAAACACTTGGTCCCCAGTGAGGTCTTGGTGTCAGTGGAAAATGAGCTACCAGAAGGATGGGAGGACCTTAATATACATTCAACCCCAATTCATAAAGGGCTTAGCACATAACTTTCTGTGCTCAACACTCTACCCTATGGTAACTTAGTGTCTTAGTCAGGGTTTCTATTCCTAGACAAAACATCATGACCAAGAAGCAAGTTGGGGAGGAAAGGGTTTATTCAGCGTACACTTCCAAACTGCTGTTCATCACTAAAGGAAGTCAGGACTGAAACTCAAGCAGGTAAGAAAGCAGGAGCTGATGCAGAGGCTATGGAGGGATGTTCTTTACTGGCTTGCTTCTCCTGGCTTGCTCAGCCTGCTCTCTTATAGAACCCAAGACTACCAACCCAGAGATGGCACCACCCACAAGGGGGACCTCCCCCCTTGATCACTAATTGAGAAAATGCCTTATAGCTGGATCTCGTGGAGGCATTTCCCCAACTGAAGCTCCTTTCTCTGTGACAACTCCAGCCTGTGTCAAGTTGACACAAAACTAGCCAGTACACTTAGGGAATAGGCCCTGTGACAGTTATTTTCATTGTCAAATTGACACTACCTAGAATCAGCTGGGATGGGAGGGATGGGCTAGATCAGGTTGGCTGTGGACATGTCTGTAGGAGATTCTTTTAATTACATTGAGATGGGAAGAGTCACCCATTGTGGGTAGCACCATTCCCTAGAAAGGGAATTATGACCCCTGTAAAGGCAGAGAAAGAAGCTGAGCATCAGCATGCATGCATTGCTCTCTACTCTTGATTGTGGATGTGATGTGACTAATTCATGCTGCCTTGACTTCCCAGCAGTGATGGACTGAAACCTGGAATTGTGGCCCCAATAAACCCTTTCTCCACTAAGTTGCTTTTCAGGCTATTTTTATCTCAGCAGCAGGAAAATAAAAATAACACAGATTCCATCTCTAGTTCTAGAATTCCCAACCTAAGGGCTAGGTTTCAACAGCAAAATGTATCCCGAGGAGTTGCTGCAACTATGACCCTTCATCCTACCTGACCTGCCTCAGGCCACACTGTCTTTAGGGTCCAGATGTCTGGAGTAGTATGCAGGGGTTCCCTCCACAAAGCTGGGAGAGCTTGTCTCATCCCATCCTCTGCTGTCCTTTCCTGTCTCCCTATATACCACAGTCTACCTCTGTAGAGGTGGGTGGAGAGGAAAAATAGTCTGAGACTCACTGTGTCGCCTTCCCAGTGGGGACAAAAATTCAACAGCTTGAGAAGTCTGATTCTGTAGCTTGTGAGCGCCAAGGAGAAGAATTTTAAAAAGCTGATTCTAGGAATGAATTAGTAACGAGTTTCTGTTAAATTTTTTAAGCTGTGCTTGTCATGCCGTTCAGTGGTCATTAGCCTTTTGGAAGAATCTGCAGGGTTTTAGCTTTGTAGTTTACAAGACAGTCAGAGTTTCAGGTGAGACTGTGTGTCAGAGCTCTCAGGGAATGCCCCACCCCCACTCCGTGTCTAGCAGATGTAGGTGCACACGCGTGCTCCTACAAGTAAAGGCCAGAGTTCAATCTTGTTTGTCATTCCTCAGGTGTTGCCCACCTTATTTCATGAGACGTTGTTTCTCTATGGCTTGGAGCTTACTGAGTAGAGTAGTCTGCCTAGCCAGGGAGCCCTGGGAATTCACCTGTGTCCACCTCCCCAGTGGGATTACAAATGTGACTACCACACCTGGCTTCTAATGTTAGTGTTAGAGATGGAACTTGGATCCTTTATGATTGTGCAGCAAGTACTTTACGGACTAAACCATCGCCCCAGTTCTAAAGCCAAGCTAGTTCCTTCTAAGGGATAAATAAACACCTCCCGCTCTAGGGCATCCCAGACTCCCAGGATGCTCGGGTGGAGCAACAACCTTCCCTCTAGGTTCCCTCTCCCAATCTGCGTTCACCCTTCAGGCTCAGATCTTTCTCTTCTCTCTCAAGGCCCTGAAACTCTTTCCCATAACCAACACTCACACTGAATGCTTCCTCCACACTAAGCCTATGGGTCACCTCCGTGAGGGTCAAATGACTTTTTCACAGAAGTTGTCTAAGATCATCGGAAAACACAGATGATTACATTATGATGCACAACAGTGGGGAAATTATAATTATGAAATAACAATGAAAATAACTTTATGACTGGGGGTGGGGGTCACCACAGCAAGAGGAGCAGCGTTAGGAAGGCTAAGAGTCACCACTAAACCAACACTCCTCTCACTCTCTTATTGGGCTCAGGCCTCATTGCACCTGTCGCTCCAAGACACTGGGACCAAAGACCAGAACCCTTGTCTCAGATCTCCCTA
This sequence comes from Mus pahari, assembly GCF_900095145.1. Lineage (NCBI taxonomy): Eukaryota > Metazoa > Chordata > Mammalia > Rodentia > Muridae > Mus > Mus pahari. The sequence goes on from NC_034594.1 coordinate 101,666,276, forward strand.
TTGAGCCATCTCAGAGGCAGGGTGTGCCATTTGTGGATAGTGATTGGTCTAGTTTCCCTTCTGTTGCTGTAATAAAGCATCCTGGTCCAAATCAACATGGAAAAGAAAGAGATAATTTGCCTTACACTTCCCAGTCATAATCCATCATTGAGGAAACTCAGGGAAAGAACTTGAGGCAGGAACTGGGGAGGAAGTTGGCTGTTTTGCTCTCTGCTCATTCATTGGTCCATGTTTTAGCATGCCATTTTATACAGTTCAGGTCCACATGCCCAAGGAATGGTATCACCCACAGTGGACTGGGCTCTTCTGCATCTATTAATAATGAAGACAGTCTCTCAGAGATATGCCCACAAAGTAACCTCATTTGGTCAATTTCTCAGCTGAGACTTCACCTCTCAGATAACTGTGGGCTGTGGATGACCTATAGACGTTGGGAAAGACCAAGATCATTCTTGTAGAGTCTCCAGAAAGCCTACTGAATTTACATAGCAGCAGCAGTCTTATAACTATTATTATTATTATTATGATGATGATGATGATGATGATGCATGTGGAGACCAGAGATCAGCCTTGGCTGTCGTTACTCAGGTACAACTGTAATAGGCCCCCAGATCTTAGTAGACCCCAGGTCTTAGCACAACTGACTCAATAATGAAAGTTTCATTCAGACTGTAAAATTCAGCATGTAGTCAACACCGTGCCAAAACAAAAAACAAAGGCCTAATCCATAGTTCTGGGAAAGTCTTTAGATGCACTAACCTTGCTTTTTGGCTTCTGTGGTTCTACTTCTGGCTAATGATTCTTGTTTACTGAACCCAGGACATGGGTTTTTGTGCTTAAAAGCTAACCCTGAGAAAGGTTCGGGGACACAGTGGGGACACCCAGTACAATCACCAGCTAGCTAATTTAGACTTTCACATCTCCTCTGATGGATAACCCCCTTGAGTCTGTCTGTCTGTCTGTCTGTGTGGTGGTGGTGGGGGACTCTTTGTATATGCCTCATTTGTTGAGTTCTTGAGTTAGGGTCTTTTTTTTTTTTTTTTTTTTTTTGAGACTGAGTCTCTCACTAGCCTGCAATTGCCCAAGCAGGCTAAACTGGCTGGTCAGGCAGCTTCAAAGGTCCACCTGTCTCTCCCTTCTCAGAGCTGGGATTGACAATATATGCTGTCCAGAGCCACTGTCCCATGGCTCTTTCCATCTTTGAGTTGGCGGTGCCTGACTGAGTCTTTCTTGAAACACATTCTGACGGAGTTCCTCTTCCATATTTCAGAACAAATTACCTGGGGCTGGAGAGGCAGCTCCGTGTTTCCTAGTGCCTGCTGCTTTTGCAAAGGACTCGAGTTCAGCTACCAGTGCCTACATCAGCTGGCTCACAAGTGCTTATAACGCTAGCTCCAGGAGATCTGACACCCTCTTCTGACCTCTGTAGGCACCCACATTCATGTTTACCTATATGCCACTCACATACACACATAAACATAATTTTAAGAAAATTTTAATAATTCTTAAAGGAACCCTGAGATTACACTGGGGTCACATGGATAACACAGAGCCACTACCTTTTCTTTGGGTCAGCTCATGAAAAATGTTTAATTCCATCTTACTTGTCCATTCCCCATGACAATGTAAGTTAGCATATGTACAGGTAGTTGGGACTAGGGCCAAGACAACCAAGGTGAAAGAGAGATTGTGGGGAATATATACCAGAAAGCCAGTTCCCAAGCTTGTTTGATGAGGTAGTCACAACCCAACAGAGCCACTGACCAAATGCTTCCACACCACAGGAAAACATCCTGTTCCCTTCACCCAACTTCCTTCATCCCCCTGTGGCAGGTGAGTGGACACTGGAGAAATCTGCAGCAAAATGAACTTACAGAAACTGCCCATTGGCAGAGAAAGACAGTGGAAGCCATTCCCTACCTGGGCTTTACACAACAAGGAGAGCACAGAGGAGAGAGGCCTGGGCCATACAAATATTAGATGACCTCGATGGGCATTGAGGCTGCTTAGCCCTTTAGAGCTTCTCCCTCGGCTCACTAGCCCACTCCACTTCTTGGGACCACCCTCCCTTTTGTAATAAACTGTCTTCATTTCTGTCTCTAGCCACGTGTCCCTGATCTAATTCTTTGCCGTGAGACACAAGAAGCTGAATAGTTCGGCAGGGGCCCTGGGACTCAGATGCACTCCTCTGAGGTTCCCAGTATTTCAAGTTGTCAAAAAGGGGGCGGTTGGAGGGATCGTTCCCCTTTTTTTCTGTGGCCGTTGCTCTGACATGACAGAAAGCTTCTCGGGAGGCATGGGGAAGAGGAACGCCATGGGAAATAAAGCTGCATCTCCTCCCATCTGTCCTGAGCCCCTCCGAGTCCTCAGCAACCTCCTCCGTAGAGCCTTTCCTCGAATGTTGCAGGAGCGTGAGGCCATCTGCTTCCCTGCCTGTAATTAGCTGCATACTCGAGCCGCTGCTGCTGCAGTCCCACGCTGTTATTATGCTTGGCCTTTTTTTTTTTATGATGTGTGTACATCTCTGGAATCAAGACTTCCTCCTGGAATGGTATGTATTTCCAGTGTCCGGAAAGGAGAGCAGAGATGAGTTGACCCTCTGTGTGGCCATGGTGGTGACTGCAGATGGAAGATGGAAGCTCTGGGAGCTGCTTGTGAGACTCTGAATAATCCAGAGTCACCACCTTTTCTTCAAATCAGCTCATGAACAACTTTAATACCATCCTAAAAGACAGAATAAAACAAAAACAAAAACACAAAACAACAACAAAAAACCACCACCAACAATAACAACAAGAACAGTGAAAAATGTGGGCTCTCAGGAAGAAGAGGCGCTCACTTAAGATTCTGAGTGAATCTCTCAACAGCTGAGAATCACAAATTTCAACTGCTTAAGGTCCTTCTTCCTTTCCCTGCTAAAATCCTGCAATTGTCTAAGAGTCTCCTGAGGAAACCCCTTGTCCTACTGTACTGGCTAATTTTGTGTCAACTTGACACAGCTGGAGTTATCACAGAACAGGAGCTTTAGTTGAGGAAATGCCTACATGAGATCCAGCTGTAAAGTATTTTCTCAATTAGTGATCAAGGGGGAAAGGCCCCTTGTGGGGGGGACCATCTCTGGGCTGGTAGTCTTGGGTTCTATAAGAGAGCAGGCTGAGCAAGTCAGGGGAAGCAAGCCAGTAAGTAACATCCCTCCATGACCTCTGCATCAGCTCCTGCTTCCTGACCTGCTTGAGTTCCAGTCCTGCATCCTTTGGTGATAAACAGCAATGTGGAAGTGTAAGCCAAATAAACCCTTTCCTCCCCAACTTGCTTCTTGCTCATGATGTTTGTGCAGGAATAGAAACCCTGACTAAGACACCTACCCTCATGACTCCTTGCTTGCCTTATCAGAATAATTGTAATGTCCTAAAGTCCCTCACCAACTTCAAACTCCTCCCTCTCTTCCCTTACGTCTCTCTCTCTCTCTCTCTCTCTCTCTCTCTCTCCTTCTGTGTGTGTGTGTGTGTGTGTGTGTGTGTGTGTGTGTGTGTGTGCATTCTTACATGAAGGCCAGAGAGATACCTAACCTTGAGCTGCAAGTGCTCTCCACTGCTATCTCCAGCTCCCAGTGACCCCAGTTTGGCCAGCTGGTTTGGTTGGTTTGAGGCTCTAAGGATGGGACCCAGGTTCTGTGTGTGCTTAACAAGTGCTCTGTCCTTGAGCAACCTTCCCAGCTCATAATTTTGAACTTCTGATCCCCTGCCTCTGCCTGAAAGTGTTGGGGCTGCAGGCATGCAATTGCAGGTTTATTAAATGCTGAGGACGGCTCCTTGAGACTCAGGTCTGCTGGGTAAGCAACTCTACCAACCGAGCCGCGGTCTGCAACCACTGATCTTTTTCCTGTCTCCGAGGTTTTGCCTTTTCCAGCTTGTCATAGAGTTGGAGCTGTGTGATGTAACGCCTTTTTACTTGGCAATATGCATCGAAGGTTTTCCGGATCTTCCTTCTGTCAGCCATACTTGCCAAACGCCTGCTGTGCACCACACAGAGTCTCAAAAACTGGGATTTGGGCACGGAAATATGACAAATTCTCTCACCCCAACCACAGTCCTAGGCTAATGGTGTGGAAAGAATAAGTAATGAAGTAAGCGGATGAGAGATTTTTTTGAGATGTGGCGCTAAGGGAAATGTGAAAGAGCCGTGTGAAAATGGGAAGCAGGCTGCAGAGCTTACAGAAGTCCTGCAAAACAGCCTGGGTTGTCTGGCACATCAGACTTCCATGGGGTTAGCCACTAGCTGGTTCTGGTGCTCAGATCACATGTGGGGTAATATTCTCAAATCATCGAAAGGGTGTCAGTAGTTATAAAACAGCAAGCCAACTGTGTGTGCAGCCATCATGTGTAACTGTCCTTCACTGTATTTGTATATTCAGTGGTATTTTAAGACCAGAAAGACAACTCAGCAAGTAAAAACATTTGCCACCAAGCTGGATGACCTCAGTTCAATACCCAGAACCTACATGATGGGAAAAGAAAACTAACTTCCATAATTAAGTAAATGTTTTAAAAACAAATGGAAAGAATTGGGCTTGGCAGAGGGCTCCATGGGCAAAGTGTTTAGGTCCCTGGCACCCGTGTTAAACTGACAAGGTAGCAAGCACATCTGTAATCCCAGTGCTCCTACAGCAAGCTGAGAAGCAGAGTTAGGAGACTTCAGAGGCGTCCAGGCCAGCTAGCCGGTGTACACATGGCCAAAAAGGAAAGCCTGCCTCACACAGGTAGGAGATAAGAACACGTAAGCTCGTCTTCTGGTGCCCACACATGTACCACAGTACACACACACACACACACACACACACACGCACACACACCAGAATGGGGGGCAGGAATGCTTAGGTCCCTGAAGAGCTGGCTCCCACCACGTTCAGGGAAGGACTGTGGAGGGGACCTATGACAACTCCCAGCACACACACCCCGTGCCAAGGGCAGCTGCCTGCAGGAGGATCACTGGTCAGCAGAGGCACTGTTCCTCATGTTCACACTGACGCTTCTCCCCTAACTTTTCATTGCCCTGAGGCTTATCTGAGGCCGATGGCACCAAGTAATTAGGACACCTTCCCAAATTCCCAAGTCAATACATTTTCATTGTCTTAAGCCACTGAATTTAGGGATAATCTGGTCGACAGCAATAGGTAGTATTATTACATTTAGTAGAGCACACTATTAGACAACAATTGATTTTATTTAACTGCCTAACAGTTAACCAAACAGGGCTAAATTTTGGACAAGCCCCGGTAGGTTAATGCCTTACCTTTCTACAATAACATCTTTCTATTTTAACAATGGATCCCTGGAGACGCAGTGCTCTGGTGGAAGGCACAGGAACAGTGGCAAGCCTTGCAGGTGGACTTGGGAGCAGGTCCAGAGGGAGGTTATTTTTGCCTAGAGTTCTGTGGCTTTCTAATCGCACCACCCAGCCAGCTGCCTGCACTTCTGAGAGTCAGTCTCTCCCCATTCCTTCCACAGCCCAAAGATACAATTCCTGTCAGAAGCAGAACAGTGGGGGGCAATGACCAGAGAGTGGTACCACCTTCCGAGTGACAGGAATATGTCCCTTTCTCTCTCCCAGCTTCCCGTTCTCCTTTCTTCTCCTGGAATCAGCTCCTTTGTGTCCAGTCCTCTTGGTCCTCAGTGACTAAAGGTCGCACACTCACTCTGTCCTCTCTCTCCTTTATCTCTTTCACCCAGGGGGGAGCTTTTCATTCCTGGTAATTTATATCTTCGCTACCTGCTGACTCTCTCTCTCTCTCTCTCTCTCTCTCTCTCTCTCTCTCTCTCTCTCTCTCCATTTCTTCTGTCTTTTTTGATATTCGTTGCAGCTGCAGCAATTGGAAAACCCGGATTTTAATAAAAAATTTACTGGAAGCCAAGGACTGGGTTTTTCGAGTGCTAGAAGCGTGTGAAGGAATGACTCAGTCAGTAAAGAGCTTTACCATACAAGCAGAAGCTTTGGTTGCCAGGACCCATGTGAAATAACATCTGTACACATCTGTAATCCCAGTGCTGGGGAGGCAGGGAGAAGAGGAGGTGTGGAGCTCCCTGGCCAGCCAGCTCAGGCCAGGCAGGGGCTTTGGGTTCAGATCCTGCCTCAAACACTAAGAGGGTGGAGAGTTATTGAGGAGGACATCAGAAGTTGACCTCCAATTTCTATGTGCACATGCTCCTGTGTGTGTGCACATGAACATATGTACATACATACACATACACACACACACACATGCACATGCACACACACCACCACCACCACTACCACCACCACCATCACCACGACTTCCACCAAATTAACAAAAGAAATGAGCATGATGGTTAAGTAAGGCCACTTTCTTTGGGTCTAAGACAAAATGGAAGACCTGCCTCCGGCTCCTCTTTTGATTCAGAGATGGCCCTCCCTCCAGAGTCAAAGATTACTGATAGGGGGTAGAAACCACTTATAAACAATTAAAGATGACCTCCCAGGCACACACTCCTTTGCTTCTGCTGGCACCGTTTCCTTTGAACATTGCACATCTTCATCTCCTTTATATATTAGTTAGAGTTGTACTGCTGTGAATAGACACCACAACCAAGGCAAGTCTTATAAGGACAATATTTAACTGGGGCTTACAGGTTCAGAAGAGAAGTTCAGTTTATTATCCTAAAGACGGGAGCATGGCAGCATCCAGGCAGGCATGGGGCAGGCAGAGCTGAGGGTTCTCTATCTTCATCTGAAGGCTGCTAGGAGAAGACTGGCTTCCTTGTGATCTTATTGCCCACCCACACAGTGACACCTTTCCTGCAACAAGGCCATAATTCCTAAGAGTGCCACTCCCTGGGCCAAACATATTTAAACCACCACATATATGTTCATGAACTTTGGGTTGGGGAGACAGCCTAATTAGATGAGAGGCTTGTTGTGCAAGTGTAAGGACTTGAGCTCAAAGCCCCAGGAGTTAAGTAAAGCCAGGCATAGCAGCATGCATCTATAACATCAGTGCTACTGTGGTGGGATGAGGTAGAGACCGGAGAACCTCTGGAAGCTGGAGGGCCAGGTAGTTTGCTGTGTGAATAAATGGAGGGAAAAAAAACCCTGCCTCAAGTGAGGTAGGAGGCAAGGACCAACACCTCTGTCCTCCACACACATACTGTAGCACTTATGAGAAACCCCACAAACACACATATATCCTACACATGTATTCATGCATCATATACACACATAGGCACAGGTCTTATAAGCAAGTATGAACACACACACGAATCTTGTCTCCTCTTCACTGCTAATGCAAACCTGTGCTTTGTGTCCTCTTACTAACTTTATCTTTTGAGTTTTGTCTCCTTTAGAGACACTGTGGCCCCTGTTTTCCACACTGGATTCTGGAAAATTCCCTTGTAAAACCAGTGTCTTAGTTAGGGTTTCATTGCTGTAAAGAGACACCATGACCACAGGAAGTCTTATAAAGGAAACCGCTAATTGAGGCTGGCTTATGGTTTCAAAGGTTCAGTTCATTATCACCATGGTGGCAAGCATGGCAGCGTACAGTCAGAGGTGGTGTTGGAATAGCCAAGAGTTCTACATCTTGACTCACAGGCAGCGGAAGGTGGCTCACACTAAGCAAAGCATAAGTATATATAACCTCAAAGCCTGCCTCCACAAAGACACACTTCCTCCAACAAGCCACAGCTACTCTAACCAGGCCACACCTCCTAAGAGAGCCTCTCCCTATGGGTGGAGCACTCAAACACAAGTCTATGAGGGCTGTTCCTATCCAGCTCTGGCCCAGCTCCCTTCCTTTTGTTAACATCATGTTTCCTCAAAGCTGAGGTTTAGGGATTGTTGTGATAAAAGGAAGCAACATCCAAAGTTCAATGCCCAACAGAAAACGAGAATTCCAGTTTCCAGTCCAATCCCAAGGCTGATTGTCATGTGACACCAGACAGAGTTTCTGTTAGCAGTTATAAGCTGAGAATGAAATGCTAATATTCAGTTTTCTTCCCATTTAAGTGGTTTTTTTCCCTCAAAACACTATAATTGTTAGGATATAAATACTCAATAAATTCATCTGCTTTTAGCCTCTGGGCACCATGAAAAAATTACTGATGTATTAAGAAAGCAATGCTTCCAGAAAGCTTGGAACTTCTGTTGTTTTTAATGAAGTTGATTGGGTCAGAGCCTGGGCCCGGCAGCCCACGGGCTGAACTTGGCTTCTCCAGCTCAAGCAGACCAAGCAGACAGTAGTGCCATAGAGAAAAGGGAGCAAGGGGGATTTACTCAGTATGGCTGCACTGGGAAAGGAACAATGAAGAGGGTCTCCCTTCCTCAGCCTAGGAAGACAATGTCATAAGAAAATGAATGGAATTCAAGGTGACAGGCACTATCATGGGCACTGTGGGTGTTCTGGGAATCTACTTGGTAGGAAGAAGACCAATTCCCACAGAGAAGACCATTTATGAACCCCACCCCTGGGAGTGAGGGGGGTTGACTAATTTGGTGAACAGTACCTGGTACCCTGTAGGAAAGCATAGGATGAGGGTGTGGAGGAGTAGCAGGGCTGTGGCCAAAAACAATGGGGCACAATATACCCATTCTTACAGAAATGGTGATTTTCTAAAGAGACATCTTTAGATGTGCCCCTCCCTTCGATTATCAAACTCTTCAGACAATGGTTCCCAAGGAATTATAATTTCCCCAGTATGAGCTGGTGCCAGCCAAGCAGGCAGCTTGTCCCCTGGAAAGATAATTCACATAGTTCTGATGACTAATCAGACCACCTTGCAGGAGAGAGACAATGATGGGTTAAGGATGGGCAGGACCACACCTTGAGATGAAGGAGCTCCTGAGACCCTGCTCCTCCCTGAGAGCTATAGACAGTTAATGACAGCTATGGAAGAGGGACTCCCAAGGCCCACCTAGTGGATCTATGCACAGCTAATGGTAACTGGGGGGGGTGGGCAGGTGGAAAGTCTATTTTCTTCAGCGCAGTAGCCACTGGCAAATTGTACACAATCCCTCACCCATGCTCCTACTGGCAACCCTAGTTAAACTCACTGAATCACCAAAAAGAAAAGACTAAACAGAAACACTAGTGGGGGGAAGGAAAGGGGTCAATAGGAATGGGAAGAATAAGAGAAGGAAACAGGGGAGAGTATGGTCAATATATTCTATATACTATATGCACATAAGAAGATGTCATAGTCAATATACACTATACACTATATGTATATATGAAGATGTCATAGTCAATATATACTAATGCATATATGAAGATATCATGGTCAGTACATACTATATGCACATATGAAGATACCATAATGAAATCCATCATCATATATAACTGATACACACTAGTAAACATTAAAAATATTTGAATTTTTTCTACACTGGAAAAATGAACCATACCATTTAGTTACAAAGTAAATTAGAAAAACCTCCCAAAGCTCAACATAACTGAAGTGAGTTTACAGTCTTGGTGGGCTATGTTCATTGCTACACTGAGCCTGGTAGGGAGCAGGTTGCACATGCCTAGTCAGGAACTAACTGTCTCTTATTTCCAGAGATTCACATTTTCTTTCTGTATGGTTGGTCCGGGTGACAAGTGATCTGTTTACCCAGAATTTTGCCATAGCTTAGAGCCTGGCAGTGCTTGGGTCATGAGTCCTCTCTTGCCAGTGAGAGTGGTGGGTGAGGAGGTTCAGCAGAGGCCAGCAAGACGACTTTCTGGAAGAAAGTCCACACAGAGGAGCTGCAAGTGTTGGAAATGTCCCGAGGGCCATCTTCTCTGGCTGCATAGTCTTGGTACACCACACTGGCCTTTTATTTCCTCAGTAACATCATCCATTCTAGCTTAGTCTTCTCGATCATCCCAAAGGTGTCCATTACATTTTATGATCTGATCATGCTTAGACTTTGATTATGAGACCATTGATATGAAGCGTGCTATTTAACATAGACAAGGCATGGGTCTAGAGAAGTGGCTCATTCAATCAAGGGCTTGGTGGTTAAGAATGAGGACCTGAGTTTGATCCCCCAAAAGTTGGGGCCTAGTGGTACCCAGTAGTAATCTCACCACTGGAAAGAGGGAAACAGCGAGATTCCTGGGGCTTGCTGGGCAGCTGGCTTACCTACTTGGTGGGTTCTAGGCCAATGAGAGAGCCTGCCTCAAAAAACAAGGTGGGGGCTGGGGAGACGGCTCCACTATTCAGAGTAATAATTGCTCCTACAGTTGACCTGGTTTGGGTTGCCAGCATCCACAAGGTAGATCATAGCTACCCTAGCTCCAGTTTTAAGGAACCTGACACCCTTTCCTGACCTCTGAGGACATCAGGCATACATGTGGTATACATATATACATGCAGGCAAAACTTTCATCCATGTAAAATAAAGCAGATAAATCTCCCCCCGGAGACAGGGTTTCTCTATGTATCCCTGGATGTCCTTGGACTCACTCTGTAGATGAGGCTGGCCTCAAACTCAGAGATTCACCTGCCTCTGTATGTGCCACCATGCCTGGCAATAAATAAGTGATAAAAAACAAAAACAAAACCGAAAGCCAAGGTGAATGGAGTTTGAAGGATGTCAGTAGAGGCTGGCCTCTGTCCCCTACTATGCATATGCACCTACACATTCACACGTGTGCACACTCACCCACACACTAAAGATGACTCCATTTGCTTGACTTTCTTGTCTCTCAGAGCGTGGTTGTCTTGCCCAGGAGTATGATTACAAACAGGTCTTCCTTGCCCAAAGAAAGGGCAAAGACTACTTCATTGCTTGAGACACTGGCTCCCACCATGAATCTAGAATCCTACAGTGATTTATTAGCATAAGGATTTCTAGACCCATTGGATGAGGAATCATTGTTCACAATAAATGAATTGATGAAATGGAAAAAGAAACTCATTAAGTGAAAGAAACTCCTTTTAATTGGTATGTCTAAATAATGAGCATGAAGTAACTTGTTCATAACATAAATATGGGCATTTTACAAGTATATAAGTCAGCTCAAAATAGTTCCCAGGATCCAGGCTTACTCCCAGGACTGTCATAGAACCCCCAAGGAATAAATCCTACCCTACCATTCCCATAAATCTGTGGATTGGTGCCTAGAAGATATTCACTAGTATATCCAGAATCTTATGTCTTAGAACAAAAAGGGGGGACCAGGGGACCTGTTGATAGAAACAGGTGATGTGGTTTGTAAACGAGAAAAAGCAAATCTCAGGCCCATTAGGTAGATCAGCAGGAAAAGCAGCTGCAGCCAAGCCTGAAGACCCGAGTTCAATCCTCCGCACCTACATGGTGGCGGGAGAGAACTGACTCCAACAGTTATCCTCTGCCCATATGCTTAGCATGGCATGCACACCACACACGCATGCACCACACACACACACACACACACACACACACATGAATTTTATTTTGGTTTGCTTGTTTCATCGGGGAGCTGGAAAGATGTCTTAGAGATGATGAGCATTTGATACTCTACCATAGGGCTAAAGCTAGGCTCTTAGCTCCTACATGCAGCAGTTCCCAACCACTTGTAACTCCAGCTCTAGGGGATCAAACTAGCCTTCCTATGGCCTCCACAGGCACCCTCATGTATGTGTATATGCAAGCATGCAGGCAACATACACATATGCGTAAAATAAAAATAAATCCTTTTAAAAGGAAGTTTCAGAATTGGAATTGCAAGGAGAGGTTTTAGGCTCATAGGCCTTGGGCCAGGAGAGTTTTGACACTCTATGGATCGCTTACCCAGACTTCCCTATCCATAGATAGTTTTTCTCACACATAAGCATATGCTGTCCCTTACAAGTAGTCCTGGGTCTGGGGTTTCAATCCTTTTCTATGTTAATCTCAATGACTCCCCTCCCTTCCCTTCTGCCACTGTCCTGCCACAGGACCATCCCTTCCCCATGGCCTCTGCTACTGGAGTCTTTGATGTTTTTAATTCTCTTTTCCTGAATTTTCCTTTCATGCCTTCTTGCTTTTCTCTCCTGTCTCACAGCTTTTAAGTCCTGAATTTGTACACATACTTACATCTTGTCCAAAGATGGAATCGCCTTCTTGAGAATCTCATGTCAGGATGTGAGTTCCAGTGGGGTCCCTGATGCCATCCACCCTGCTTCTCTGAAGACCACTGCTGAGGGTGATTTTGTGCCACTGTCTCCTGGATATTGGACAATGTCTCAAGGTAGGCTAGGGTTATCACAGCTGTGGGGAGGAGAGATGGGTATGTTAGTGGAAGCCAGGAATTAAGGGTCAGGAGTTCTGTGAACTGAAAAATTTTATATATATATATATATATATATATATATATATATATATATATATCCTATACATTCACCCCAAAGAATCATCCAGACCAACACACACACACACACACACACACACACACACACACACACACACACACAATGGCAATGTTGCTGGGCTTGAGAGCACCACTCACTTAAAAGAAAATTTAAAAAGTTTTTTTAAAGTTATTATTTTAAATTATGTGTAGGCATGTATCCGCATGTGGCCATGTGCATGAGAGTACATGTACCCGCAGAGGCCAATGGTGTCAGATCTCCTGAAGTTGGAGTCATGCATGGCTTAGAACTGCCTGACATGGATGCTAGAAACAGAACTTGGTTCCTATGGAAGAGCAGCAAGTACTCTTAATCACTGGGCTGTCTCTCCAGCCAAAGAAAACATTTAAAAAATATATGTATTTATTTATTCATCTTATATACAAGTTTGTGTGCCTTAGAGTATGTATGTGCACCATGTCCATGCCCCTCTGGATCCAGAAAAGCGTGTTAAAATCCACTGCAGCTGGAGGGCAGTTGTGAGTCTTCTTATGTGGGTGTGAAAGATCCGTTAGGCCTTTAACCTCTGATCCAGCTTTCCAGCCCCTTTAAATCCTTGCTTAAGAACTCTTGCCTGCGCTGGTTCCAATTACTGGTTCCTGCCTCTCCATTGCCCTAGTGGATCCCACAGCCTCTGCTGTTTCTCTGTCTTCACTCCCCTCCCACTGTCCCTCGGGTATCATCCCTTCCATAGGGATTCCTTACTGTCATAGTGTCTGTGTTGCGGGGCTGGTCTGGTGCTGCTGTGTATTCAGATGCTAAATACTGGCCCCCAAGATCTGGTTGCCCACCCCCATGAGCAGATCTTCACATAGACAAAGTGAGTTGTGTAAGCCTTGTTTCCTAAATTAAAATAAAGGAGCTATAGCCAATGACTGAGGAGAACAGAAAAAGTGGAGCTTCAGTTATGTGGCTGGGGATCACAGGTAGGGACCATAAGGAGGAAAGAGAGTGGAGGAGAGTGAAAAAGGAAGAAGAGAGAACAGGAGGTCTCCATTAGACATGATGGACCAGGAACATATGGCCAAGTGAATGTTCTCCCCGCTTCAGGATGGACAGCTGGAGCTGAAGTAAACTGGTGGATATTCAAGCAACAAGTATTTGGGAAGCACAGCTAGTAAATTGACAGTCTAGTGAACAGAAATACAGATTAGAGATAATCGAGGTGGGAATGCTAGGGCCTCAATCACACATAACAGCCTGGAACTCACCAGACCTGACCCCACAGGCTTTATCCTGCCTTGGTTTCCCAAACTGCTAGATTACAGGCAAGTGCTAACACACCCAGCCTCTCAGGAGTGCAAGCAGCTGGAAACATCAAATCTACAGTCAGGAGCAGAGAGAAACAAGTGTGCCCCTGCTTGCTTGCTTGCTTGCTTGCTTGCTTGCTTGCTTGCTTGCTTGCTTACCTCTTCACTCTCACATGGTCTAGCACCTCAGCAAAGGGCTGCCCACATACAAGATGGGTCTTCCTACCTCAATTAAGAAAATGAAAATCTGTCACTGGCATGCCCATAGGCAAACTCAACCTAGTCGATCCCTTCTCAAGTGATTCTAGGTTATAGGCTTAGATTTTTCAAAAACCTGCTTTTAAAAAGGGTTCTCAAATGCTTTGACCCCCCCCCTTCTAGCCCACCATCCAATGGTAGGGGAGAAAAGATAATAAACAGGACAAGAGGATGCAGACCTGCTTAGAAGTAGTTCTTTGGGGCTATTCTAATCGCCATTGTTATCAGGACACCATCAGTTCAATTCAGTAGTGTCAGGATACCAAACACTAATCAGCAGCAACAACACCATCCAGCAGAAACCCCCAGGCTCCCACCAAATTGAATTGGCAGCAATCAGTGGGAATGACCAGGATCAGCCAGGTATGCCAGGAGAATTTCTCTGCTGTGCATCTCTTAATGAATCAAAGCTGAGAGAATACTCGAGACCAACAACAACAACAAAAAAGCTAGCTATGCAAATGTCCTTTCACTGTCCATTGAGTCCTATTTATACTCTGTTCAAACATCATGTGTTCTCCCAACACCACGTGGGTCTACATCACATGACATAACCAGAAACTTCTACTTCATTACATGGCAAGTTTACATTTAAAAACTAGGCTGGTGGCACATGCCTATAATCTAGCAACTTGGGAGGGTGGGGGCAGGAAGAAGCCTACAAGTTCAAGGCTAGTCTGGGTGAGCTGCTCCATCCTCCCAAGACAGCCTGTCTCCAGTCACCTGTCCCTACACTCACCATGACAGTGGGACAGGCGTGCCACTTCACCACAAAGTCTCTGAACAGAGATTCCTATTCTGATGTGTACAGTGTAACCCTGGCTAACCCATCAGCCACCTGTACCTCAGCTCCTTGTTTGTAAGCCAGGCTTGAAGTGTGCCTGCCATGATACAATGTAAAGACAAAGCGGTTAATGCTCCCAGTGCTTGGCAAACAGTCAGCCGTTACTGTTGTTTACTTGTCCTTACGCAGCTATAAACTCTGAAAGGCTAGAGATATCTATTTTGCTTAGGCTACAGCAGGCAGGCACTTGATAAATAGCAATCAGGCTGCAGACTCCCAGAAATGAGAAACCAAGACAAGACGAATTGACATACTTCTTTTATCCTCATGCCTTTTTTTCCTCCCCCCTCCATCCACTCTCATCTCTGTCCCCTAGTTCCCTCTCTTCCCCTTCTTTCTTTGATATATATCCTCCCTCCTCTTCTCTTTCCGAATTCCCTCCTTTCTCTCTCTCCTCCCCTCTCCTCTCCTCCTGTTGGAAGCAGGTTTCCCCTGAGTTTAAAACAGACCTTGTTTCTTGGAGGAGAGTTTACAGAGGTGGAGAGGAAGTGAAACAACAGGATATTCTAAGAGGAGGTGAGAGCCCTCATTGCACTCAACAAACAAGTGTAGCACTCCTCTTTAACTATCCTCAACATGATGTGTAACTAATATGAGAAGATAAATTTGTGGACCATACTGAAATATCAAGTGTCAATCATTTGCTTTTCTAAGCCACACTTTTGTTTTGTTTTGTTTTGTTTTGTTTTGTTTTGGAGACAGGGTCTCAAGTAGACCAGGCTGTCTTTGAACTCCCTCTGTAGCCAGTGATGACCTTGAACTTACGATGTCCCTGCCTCCACCTCCCAAGAGTTGAAATTTCAAGCAGGTGCCACCAGAGTTCAAGAACAGCTTTAAACATATGATATCTTTGTCTCAAGTAAAATAAAACAAAACTTGGTACCAAGGAGCAAGGTGCTCTAAATCACTTAAACCGTGTTCTTAATTAACATGGGTTAGTCCTCATGTTAGTCAAAGTGGATTATTAGGCTTGGACTGTAAAAACAAACTTCAAATCTCAGTAATTTTTTTTTTTTTTTTTTTTTTGGTTTTTCAAGACAGGGTTTCTCTGTATAGCCCTGTCTGTCCTGGAACTCACTTTGTAGACCAGGCTGGCCTTGAACTCAGAAATCTGCCTGCCTCTGCCTCCTGAGTGCTGGGATTAAAGGCATGTGCCACCATGCACGGCCAAATCTCAGTAATTTAATTTGTGTGGGTTCCCCATCTAACCGGGGTTGGCAAAGTCACTGGGGACCCAGGCTTAAGTTGGCTTGGCTGGTGGCCCTGCAGATGCCAAAGCTGGAGGAATGAATGATGGAGATCAGACCCTTAGAGTCCTGTGCATGGAAGTGATTGGTGCAGGCTACCATGGCTACAAGCTCATTGTCTAGACCTGGTTATATGATTCTTTCCCACTATGGAGAAATATTGAAGTCATTTTGTGTGACTAAGAAAAAAACCAAAACACCATGTGAGTGAACCCTAGACTCCTCCAGACTCACAGTCTGGGATGATTAAAATCTCTCTCTCTCTCTCTCTCTCTCTCTCTCTCTCTCTCTCTCTCTCTCTCTCTCTCGTGTGTGTGTGTGTGTGTGTGTGTGTGTGTGTTCATGAAGTGATTCACCCTTTTTTTTTTTTTTATTGTTTTGAGACAGTATCTTTTGATGGCCTGAAATAGTCCAATTCAGCTAGCCTATGGCTAGTCAGTGAGCCTATGGATCAACTTGTCTTCATTTCCACAGCCCTGGGATGCTGGGGAATAAAAGTCAAGTCGTTGACCGTGTAAAGCAAACACTTAGACAACTGAGTCAGCCCTCTAAAATGAGTTATAGACATACATCCTACCTTCTAGAGTTGATTCGAACAACCTTTGTGAAGATTGAAAGTTAGAGCTTTGTCGGAGGACCTGGAGCGTTGGATAAATGAAACACCGTGTCCCAAGTCTAAACCAACTTTGTCCCTACTCTTCTGACCTGAGTGAGCTTTATCTTCTGTTAAGAAGAAACTAGATGGTAAAAGTGTGCTCACTTGTGTGTGTGTGTGTGTGTGTGTGTGTGTGTGTATGTATGTATGTGTTTATGTTAATGTTCACCTGTCTGTGTGGATGCCAGAGGTCATTACTGAGGATGCTAACCACCTCAGGTTTGTTTGTTTGCTTGCTTGCTTGCTTGCTTGCTTGTTTTAATATAGGGTTTCTCTGTAGCCCTGGCTATCCTGGAACTCATTCTGTAGACCAGGCTAGCCTTGAATTCAGAGATCCTCTTGCCTCTGCCTCCTGAGTGCTGGGATTAAAGGTGTGTGATATCACTACCCAGCTACGCACCTTGGGTTTTTGTTGTTGTTGTTGTTTTGGGGGTTTTTTTGGTTTATTTTTTGAGACACTAGCTCTACTGGCCTGGGGCCCACAGGTTGACTAGGCTGGCTGGCAAGCAATTCCCAGGGCTCCAGATGTCTTCCCTTCCCACTGCCGCAATGACAGGTGCACACCATCACACCACACTGTCACACCAGCTTTTACATGGGTTCGGGGGAACTAACTCAAGTGCAGAGCAAGCTCTTAACTGACTGAATCATCTCCTCAGCCCAGATGGTAAGATTCCTAAGGCCCCTGCTTCCTGAAACACTAGCCTGTGGAAATTCTGAGGAGTTATCTTCCCTTTCTCTGAGAAAGATCCTATTGACAAAGATCCCACCATACTGTGAAGACCCTACCCTTTAACACCAGCTGAGGGGCTTCGTTCTAAATAAATGGGGAGGTCACAGAGGAGAGGATGGTGTGGGGAGATGGGTCCAGAAATAGCCTTTTATTTTCAGCCAGAGTCAAGCTGGAGCCTTGAGCAGGCTAGATATGTCTATTGCTTCTGGGAGATGCCAAAGACGTCTCTTCAATCAAAGGCGATGGTAAGAGAAGCACATTTTTTGTTGCTGTTGCTGTTCTTTAATGTGTTCTGTGCTGCTTGCTCTCAGGCCTGGGCCCAGGCCCAGGAAACATTGGGATTGTAACTGAGACATCAGGACACTTGGCAGTGTTATGTTCTTATTTGGCTAGGTACAACTCTTTATTTATTAAAGCCTGGGGCTCCTTAGGCCAAGGTTCTGTGTATTAATTTATGCAGCTTGCTTCCCTAGAGAAAAGACCAATTTGAATACCCCATGTTTCAGGCTGACCCAATTTGCAGCCAAGATACTAACTCTGAAGTTTTTTTTTTTTTTTTTCTTTATGTGCTCCTATGATGCCTGTAAAAGAGATTTGGGGTTTGTGCTGTCAAAAAGGGCAAAGGTGAACACTACTCTTTCCCTCCCCTCTCCTCTTTCAGCATCCTCACACAAATGGGATTTTCAGTTTCATTCACTCAGCCCTGGGAAGACAGATAAACCATTCCAGAAGAGTGCCATGAACTTGATGTACAAACAAAAAGGGAGTGAGAAAAGGCAATCCAGCTATTAGAAGTGTTCACTTCTCTAGCAAAGGACCGTGGTTTGGTTCTCTCACCCATGTCAGGAGGCTCACAAACAGTTCTAACCCCAGTTTCAGGGACCCAACATGCTATTCTGTCTTCCTTGTGTGCATGCACACACAGACACAAACAGATTAAAAAAAAGTCTAGATAGACTTTTAAAATATCTATCTTAAGAATGTGGAGGAGGTTATGAGAATTGCTCTTCAAAGGCTCTCAGAGATCTTTCTAGAAAAGACCCTTTGTGTTACTTAGCTTTCTGTCACTGTGGCAAACTCCTGGAGTGAGAAACTGTAAGGAAAGAAAGGTTTGTTTTACCAGACAGTTTCAGAGGGGTCACTCTGTCTATGGTGGATCACCTTAGGTCCGGTGGCAGTCCAGCACATCATGGGAAGAGTATATGGCAAAGAATATAACTCACCTCATGGTGTCCAGGAAGCAAAGACAGGGACAGTAAGGGATCAGGGTGTCTGCTTGTTTATATATGCAATGCCCAAGGTTCAGTCCTCACTTGTGAGTGTGTGTGTGTGTGTGTGTGTGTGTGTAAGCCAGAGGTCAGCTCGGTGTCATCTTCTCCAATTTGTTTTGTGAGACAGGGTATCTCACTGTCCTGGAAATCGTTGATTTAGTAAAATTCTGGCCAGTGAGCACCTGAGATCGACCTGCTGAGGATTACACGTGTGTGCTACCAAGCACAGATTTTTAAAAAACAATAAATGCTGTGGGAGATTAAGCTTTGGGTTCTCATGCTTGTATAACAAACACTTGGCTGACTGAGCCATTTCCCCAACCTGAGAAAAGTCTTGGATTTGGTAATGCCACCCACAATCGGGAAATATCAAAAATACACAGACACTTACACATCTAGATATTAATAGAAGGATTTTGAACTTTGATTTTCAAGTTTCAGCTGTGTATCAAACAGAAACTCAGAAATATAACACTACTTGAGTCATACTAAAGAGATATTCTCTTACTAGTATAAATGTTTTAATCTATTTGAACTAGAAATTAACAAACAGAAATGTGTAATGAACCAGATACTTATGCAACAGAGAAAGGATCATAAGTACTCGGCTTTTAGGACCCAAGGAAACTGGAAGCACCAGAAATGATTAAACTGAAATTGTCACCAAGGGCCAAGGGTCTGAAGCATGAGACCAAGGACCAGACTCACCTTGGATGCTC
Organism: Mus pahari; assembly: GCF_900095145.1. NCBI lineage: Eukaryota > Metazoa > Chordata > Mammalia > Rodentia > Muridae > Mus > Mus pahari. The sequence continues at coordinate 101,685,621 of NC_034594.1, forward strand.
CCATGGGAGCTTTCAAGGACCAGACTCACCTTGGATGCTCCCATAGGGACTTTCAAGGACCAGACTCACCTTGGATGCTCCCATGGGAGTGGAGCCCAAAACTCTGAGACAGCATCACTTGGCTAGAGACAGAATCTAAGGGAAAGATTCACTCCTACCTGCATCTTGGCATCAAATTGGCAGAGACAAAAATGCACTGGGGGACGAGGAAAGAGAGGCAGCTTAGTGGTCAAGAACATTTACTGACTGTACAGAGGACAGGGTTCAGTTCCCAGCGCCTACATCGGGCAGCTCGCAACCAGCCTCACCTCCAGTTCCAGGGGATCTCATGCCTGCTTCTGGCTTCTTCAGGTGCCTGTACACATACAATACACACATATACATAAAATACAGTACACATACACATAAAAATAAAAAAAATGAGTGGCAGGGATGTGAGGGTGACTTTACCTAAGCTCTTGTTTAAAAGGGAAACCCACAAGTGTGCTGTAATCAGGGAAACGGGCACATTGCCAGGGGGAGTGTAGTCAGTCAGGTTTTGTGTCCAAGGGAAGATGGTTTTCTGGAGAGGAAGTGATGGAGTTTTTCATAAAAATGAAAGAAGATATGAGAAAATACAAGGTTGAGAAGATTTTTTTATTTTATTTTATTTTTTATTTTTTTACAATGTACTCTTTGTTCCTTCCTTCAGGTAAAACTTACAGAAGCATCGAGCAACTAAATGGAAACAACAATTACTTCAGTGGCCTTTGACTTCGGCATGATGCCGTAATGACTGTTATAGACCCTTGTAAGATGCAGCCTAAGAAAAATTACTATGTTTAAGCCAAGTGACTTTTAAAAGTGGAGTGTCCTTTAAACAAATGTACAGTGGCATTGCCCCCAAACTGTGGGCCTCACTGAAGAGAACCGCTTAGGTAGAAGCATCTCCAAGTGGCACTATACTGTCACTGCATGCCTCTAAGGCTTTACCAATGTGGATGGAGACAGTGTAGAGTGAGGTGGGCCCAGGGGAAGGTTGGATGGCAAACAGCCACGGGATTGTAAGGAGGGGAGGCTCCTCCTTTCTCATGAATGACAACCGTTCATTTGTTCTTCAGAGCTTTAGAGCAGAATGCTTATTTGCACTTATACTGAGCCATGGGGTCACACTCTCTGGGGACGGTTCCAGCCTCAGCCTTTACTTATTTCTTTCTTTCTTTCTTTTCTTTT
>NC_034594.1:101687063-101688805 GCF_900095145.1 Mus pahari
ATACAAGTTTCTGACCTGGATCTTGACATGGAGATCTTGAGGCATAGTGGCTATGACTTCCAGAAGATGAAGACAGGGAGATCTCCGAGTTCAAGGCCATCTAAGATTAAAGGCGTGGTGGCACACACTTTTAATCTGGGCCACACCTTCTGCTGGAGACCTACGTAAGAACATTGGAAGAAGGAAGACTCTCTTTCCTTCACCTGCTTGCCGTGTGGGACTGAGCAACTGCTAGATCCTTGGACTTCCATTCATAGCTGCTGCTGACCATTGTTGGGGAGTTGGACTGCAGACTGTAAGTCATCAACAAATCCCCTTACTGTCTAGAGACTACCCATAACTTCTGTGACTCTAGAGAACCCTGACTAATACAAATATATAATATATAATAATTATTATTACTGTTAGTGTGTGTCTCTGTCTGTCTGTCTGTCTGTCTGTCTCTCTCCCTCTCCCTGTGTCTGTTGTGTATGTGTCTGTGTGCACATGCTCCGCAGCCCACATCAGAGGACAATTTTAGAAGTCAGTTCTCACCTCCTGTGCTATTTCTCCAATTCTGTATGCCCCCAGGCTAGCTGGCCCACAAGTTTCTGGAAGAGTCTCTTTCCTCTAGAAGAGTCTCCTGTCTCTACTTCCCATCCTGCTGTGGGGATGCTGAGGGTACAGATGTGAGCAGCTTCTAGGGGTCGAGCATAGGTCACCAGGTTGTACGGCATTGGCTCTCACCCACTGCACGGTCTCATTGACCATGGCTCTGTGATCTTGAGCCATGTACTTAATTTCTTCTTCTTTCTGTTGTAAAGTAATGCCAACAATATCTATTTCCAGGGAACTTCATAGTTTAATATGAGCAAAATGCCCAGAGCTGTGTGTGGCATGTAGAAATAGCTAGAACCACGACTACTAGCATGTCAGTCATGGTGTATGCATGTGTGCAGTAAGTATGTGTTTATCTGGATGTGTGCACATCTGAGTATTTATATATAGAAGGCTATCTTTCCTTACTCTCCACCCTATTTTTTGAGACAGTGTCTTTCAGTGAACCTGGAGCTCATTGATTTGGCAAGGATGACTGGCCAGTGAGTTGCAGGGACATGTCTTTCTCCAGCCCTGAGCCCTAGAGTTACAGATGTGCTGCTGTGCCTGGCTTCTATGTGAGTTTGATGATTTGAGATTCTCATACCTGCACAACAGTCATTTTGTTAGCCTGGCTGTAATATTTTTATGTCTTGGGAGGCCCAGCCTTGCTCCTGGATGCATTGAATAGGCCTCCAGTGTCCTCCCAGGAGCCCAGTGATCAATGCGGTTGAAGGATGTATACATATGCGGAGTGGGAGAGGGATTCAATTTGATGTAGCATCTGTCTAGTATTTAAGCAAGTGACTAATGACTGACGGTAATGATAAAATCATGGCATGAAAGCAGACGGCTCTGGAGCTGAGAGTGTGAAGGAAGTCTGGCTAGGGCCAACTTTAGCTAGGGCAATGTGAAACTTCAGAGTGACTAAGACTATCCCACCCTGAATCTCTAACATTTTCTGGTTTAGGGCACTAAGCAAGGTCAGGTCTGACTAGAGTTTCAATGGGAGAATTAATGACTATGGAGAATGGACTGTGGTGACATATACCTTTAATTCCAGCACTAGGGGTCTTTGGGAGTTTGAGGCTAGTCTGCTCATATATTGAGTTCCAGGTCTGCTGGAGCTATATAGTGAGGCCCTAACTGGAGAGAGAGAGAGAGAG
>NC_034594.1:101688852-101691231 GCF_900095145.1 Mus pahari
GGAGGAGGAGGAGGAGAAAAGGGAGGAGGGGAGGGGGAGGGGGAAGAGGAAGAGAAGGGAAGGAGGAGGAGGAGGCAATTGAAATAGTTTGTATCCTATGGCTTTAGGAAGCTTGTCTGATCTAGGATGCCAGAGTGAGTCAGGCCTGGTTAGTATGTGCATGGGAGAGCTGAGGACTATAGGAATGCTTTGTATGTCCATACTACTCAGGAAGTTTCCTGGAGACCAATGTTTATCCAGAACCCCTGATTAAACCTGCTATAGTAAAAGCCAGGGACTCAAAATGGGCAAGGAAAAGCACCCAGGGTCTAACCATACCCAAGGCAAGATGCGCAGAGAAAGCCATAAAGGCAGGATGAAGACTGAGGCTATCTGTTAAAATGTATGGGTGGCTCGTCAAGAAATCCAGGACTGGAGAAAATGACACAGTTGACTATGTGCTTCCTGTGTAAGCGTGAGGACATAGGTTTCAGTGTCCAGAGTCCAAGTGAAAATACCAGGCATGGCAGTGCACACCTGCAACCTAGCACAGAGGCAGAAGGATCCCTGGAGCTCACTGGCCAGCTGGTCTATCAGAACTATGAGTTCTCGGTTCAGTGGGAGAGCCTGGCCTGGTGGTTAATCTTAGTTTTCAACTTGCCTGGATCTGGATCCAACTAGAACTGAAGCTACAGGCACTCCTAGGAAGGATTTTTTTTTTTTTTGATCTGATTATTTGAAGCAGGAAGACCCAGCCTAATTCTAGGTGGCACCTTCTGACAGTTCAAATAAAAGGACATGGAAGAAGGGTTTTTGCTTCTTTGGGGGAGTTTGCTTACCCTCACTCTTGTTGGCAAAGTCCACAAGACAAGTGCCCATTGCTGCGGCACTCCCTGGCTGCTATTAGAATCAGCTTTTTCCAGTTTCTAGAGGGAGAAGCAGGATCCTCTAGAGCTGTCAGCTCTAGATCAGGACCACTGGGACATGCAGCCTCATGGACCAAGCAGCTCCTGGATTCAGCCCTTTAGACCCTGTCTTATTAGCCAACTTAATGAAGCTCCCAAATATACACATTCTATCAGTTCTGTTCCTTTAGAGAACCTCTTAAATGAGGTGGAGAGTAGTGATTGAGGGGGCATATCCATACATATATACCTGCATGCGCGTGCGCACGCGCGCGCGCACGCACACACACACACACACACACACACACACACACATGAAAAAAAACAGACACAAGTTGAAAAATCAAAAAATACAGCATCTTCGCCACCTCATGAAGAGACACATGGAAGGGATGTTTAAGATCATCGTCTGACTCAAAGATCCTTCTAAACTTTATTAGTCACGGCAGCTTGACTCAATTCCTGCTGCCAACCCAACTGAGCTGGTGAATTTTCCTCAAGCATGCAGCCTCTCTGATTGCTGTGCCATGGTCTGCTAGCAGCCGATAAGAGCTGCTGGCATGGTTCAAAGCCAGCCTCTGCTCCCACCTCACTCATGAAAGGCACTACTGGGCTTGTTCATGGTTGGAAAACAGCAGAGGGAACTTCCACCCATCTTTTGAAATCATACAAACCAAATACCCCTTCCTTCTCCATCACTGACAGAACGTGTAACTCATAGCCCCAAACATAGGGAAATACTGTTCCCTTTTTCACCAAGTTTGGCAGAGGTCAAAGGGAACACAGAAAACGGAGAATCCAAGAAGGGAAAGAGAAAAAAAAATCCAGATTCCAAATTAATTTAGGTTAGTCGTCATTTACCTTGCTGTTGTATCAAGCCTTGATTTCAGGAGCAGGAAGGTTACCTCCAAAAGACAGTATTGTGGGGACTAAGGAGGCTCTCTAAGCTTCTGAAAATATTCCTGACTTAGTGCAAGGAATACTCTCATGGGCCTGCAAGATGGCTCAGTGGGTAAAGGGGCTTTCCGAAAGACCGAACAACCTGAGTTTGCTCTCTGGGACCCACATGGCTCCCCTGAGTTGTCTTCCAACCCCCACATATACACTACAGCACTGGTGTTGCATAACACACACAACTAAACAAACAAAGCAAGTGTAACAACAGCAATAACACTTTTCTCACAACCCATTGCACACCTCTACGACTGGAGCTTAATATCTGTAATACAAATACTCCCGTTGTGGCTTGCCACTAGGCACCCACCTCACATCACCAAATGGATGGCTGATCACTAGCTTGGAAGAACTACAGAGCATTAGCTCCTGGCGTACAACTGCTGCACGCACAAGCACACAGCAGCAATTAAGAGACCGAAGCAGCATCGCATAGGGCATGCTGTGGGCTAGAGCCTCTTTCCAAGCTGCAGGCTTAACAGACTAGGGCAGTGTCGATGGGTGTCCCGCGCTACCTTCCCGCCAGCAAGAAATGACGCGG
>NC_034594.1:101691242-101701264 GCF_900095145.1 Mus pahari
ACGGGAAAGGCAGGGCACAAGGGAATGGAAATCTACCCAGCACATGCGCAGCTGCCTTGTTTGTTTGTTAGAGCACAGGACATCAGCGCTATCTTGTAATGGCGAATGTGAGGGCGGCTCCCCACAGATGGGCAGTGTCAGAAAATGCCAAGGGGTTTTGCAAGCCTGCTTCAGCAAATATAACCCGCCGTAGTTTAATCTTTTGTTATTTATGGTCCAAGGTGTCCCCTTTATTTTAAACCACTGCCTTTTCTAACTTTCTGTTGCTCAAAACCAAAGCAAAACAAACAAACAAACAAAAAACCCAAAACCTCAAAACACATTTGCTTCCCTTGTAGGGTATCCAACAGAGAAGATGGCTTGGACATGGGTTTAAGCCAGTAGAAAGTCTTTATTGGGTGACTTGTGACTACACTGGGTGTTCAGGATCCCTGTGTAGCCCTGAGCCTTTTTTCAGGAAGAGTTTTAAGCAGAAAAAAATATTCTGGGTTGGCATACTTCAGTTAACAAAAACTATTAGCCAGAGCAGAATTACAGAAACCAAAAGGCAAGGTTAGAGACTTTCCCAGAACTATGGACTTTGATGGATTAGGTCTTTGTGCTCATTTTGGCAGGTGGTGCTGTCTGCATGCTGAGTTCTATGGCCTGAATAGTATTTCCATCATGGAGTCAGTTGTGCTAAGGTCTGGGGCCTGTTACACTTCAGTCCATTTGGCATTTTGCTTTGGGAACAGTCTTCACAAAACACTGGAAGAAAAAATGAAGTCTGATACACTTTAAATTGAAGTGTGTATGTGTACTTAAGTGTACACAACTGTAGGTGCTCTGGACAACTTTCCACCAGCTTTTAAAATTATTGTGTAAATAAGAGAATCATTTTGCATAGCAAACCATCACAAGAGTCCATGGAATTCCACGGTACGCATTTATTTCTTATAGTCCTCGGTTAACGTCAAGGAAGATGTCGTGTGTTGAATGTGAGATGTGCCCCCACAGACTCACGGGTTTGAACAGTTGGTACTTTTTTGAGAGACTGCAGAACCTTTGGGATGTGGGGCCTACCTGGAAGAAGTGAGTTGTGAGAGGTGGAGCTTAAGATTTTATAGGCCGCCCTCACTTCTTGTTTTCACTCTGCTTCGTGGTCCACAGCGATTTGAGCAAATAGCCCACACACTCTGCAACCCTAGCCTTCAGCCAGTCGATATGCCTCCTGTGCCAGACTATGAGCCCAAACGAACGTCTCCTCCGTAAGTGGCTTGTTGCCAGGTATTTAGTGAGCACACCAACAAAGTAATTAACACAGAGAGTGCTTTTCACTCTCCTGAAGAGTGGCTGAGCTGGGCCTGCCCTGGGCGGTTTTGTTCTCTGGTCTCTCACCCACAGTATGGGAACCCTGGGGCTAGGTTGATAGAGGCCCTGCTTCTTGTGATGGTGCGTGAGAATAAAATGAATTTGGAAGAGCCTTTTACAGTGTCACTTTGGCCTCTTTCTTTTAGACAAAGCCAACCTAAGGGCTCAAACCAGAGTCTAAGGGTGAAGACAACAGTGCAGCCACAGATTGAGAACATTGGCTCCCAGGAGACATCAGGAGGTGGGGTCTGGGGTGGGCTGTGTATTGGATGCCAAAAATGTCCACATCCTAGATTTTAGAACCTGTGAACATTGACCTCCCAAAAGTGATTAAATTAGTATTTTTAAAATTACGCGTTTATATATTTATTTTTGATGAGTATGAGGGTAGGCAGATGATGCGTGTTAAGGGTTCAGAAGATAGCTTGTGAGAATCGGTTCTCTCCTTCCATCACATGGGCCCCCGGGATTGAGCTCAGGTCCTCAGGCTTGGTGGCATGTACCCACGCCCACCAAACCGTCTCTCCAGCCATAGATTCTGAGGTCACGTTGCAGCTAGTGGGCTAAAGTCATAGCCACCGTCTGAGTTAGAATAAAAACCACATACAATTCCTGTCTTTGTGTGTTTGGTCTTCAGAGCACACCCTGTTAATCAAGAGTAAAGTTTGCCTTGTCCAGATTCTTCAGTTGAAACGGTGGGCTCTTTCTTTATGACCTCAAACTTATATCTAACAAATGGAACCCGTGAGAGGATTGACAGGCAGAGAGAAAAAAGATGGTGTAATGTGAATCCATGGGCTTAGGAACTGGGTCAGTCTCTAGAAACAGTCAACTCCGAAGTGCGTATGTTCATACATGTGCATGCACATACGTAACTGTGTGTGTTCATATATGTTCATGTGTGTTTGCATGTTCTTGAGTGTTCATGTATTTGTGTGCACGATTGTGTGTATGTGTTCACATATGTGCATTTGTGTGCATGTGTACTTGTATGTGCATGCTTAAGTGTGTTTCTGTGTGTGTACAGGCCAGAGGACAACTTCAGGGGTTGTTCTCTGATGTCACTTACCTTTATTTTTTTGGTTTTGAGTTGGTCCTCTTTTGGCCAGGAACTTGCCAAGAAGGCTGGGCTGCCTGGTCAGAGAATACTAGGAATCACGTGTCTCTGTCTCCCATGTTATATTTTAAACACAAGTTTTAGGGATTGAACTCTGCTCTTCAAACTTGCAAGGCAAGCACTTTGCACACCGTCCCTCCAGCTAGGATCTTGATTTCAGACTGCTCACCAGCATAGTGAGGTTACAGATCTGAGCTGTTCTCAGCCACTGTGTCTGTATCTGTGTCTGTGGCAGTTTGCTACTGCTGTGATAGACCACCACACTAGCTTTGCTATCAGACAGTTAGGCGGCCAGGGGATAGGGAGATGGCTCAGCAGTTAAGAGCCCTATTGCTGTTGCAGAGGATCAAGGGTTGGTTCCTAGGAGCTCCACTTCCAAAATACACAATAATGACAATAAGCTCCAAATGGTAACAGCACAGATTTAACCAGCGCAGACTGTATACACGTACTGAGACGTCATTGTCAATTGACTATATACATGGTAATGGTTACACCGGAATCATAAATTTTCAAATCCAGGCATGGTAGCATGCACCTACGTTCCCATAATCTCAGCCTTTGGGAGATAGATGTAGGCAAATCATGATTTCATGGTTATCCTCAAACAGATAAGGCATTTGAGGTCATCCCAGGCTATGTGAGACTCTGTCTTAAGCAAACAAACAAATAAATAAACAAACAAAAAAACCTAGAGGCCCAAAATATTTTCGTATGTTTTTTACATATATTAGCTCTACATGGTAACTGGTTTCACTATGGCATTTTCATATGTGCCCATCATGTCTTTTTTATCACAGTTATACTGTTACTCCTCTCCCACTCCCGATGATCTCTTCTCTCCAAAAAGTCCTGCTTCTGTCTTCATGTCATTGTGCGTGCGCGTGCATGTGTGTGTGTGTGTGTGTGTGTGTGTGTGTATGTGTGTATGTGTGTGTGTTGTGTGTATGTGTGCATGTGCATGTGCGTGTGTGTGTGGTGTGGTGTGTATGTGTGTGTATGTGTGCATGTGCATGTGTGTGTGTATGTGTGTGTGTGTATGTGTGTGTGTATGTGTGCATGTGTATGTTGTGTGTATGTGTGCGTGTGCATGTGCGTGTGTGTGTGGTGTGTATGTGTGTGTATGTGTGCATGTGCATGTGTGTGTGTGTGTGTGTGTGTGTGTGTGTGTGTGTAGGTGTGTGTTTGAATGTCTACATGTATGCAGCAGTGGATTTTTAAACTGCTTTGGCTCCCAGTGGGTTGCACAGGCTGCACCTACTCAAGAGCTCTCTGGATTTGAGAATGAAAGACAGACAGACAGACAGACAGACAGACAGACACACACACACACACACACACACCAGTTAATTTTGATATGCCTTGACTAGATCAATGGTTGGGCACTTCTAAACCTCCCCACAGCTAGTACACACCTCTCTCTGGTATTCCTGAGTTAACGTCTTTTAAAAATCTGTATTTTATCTCTGCTACCCCATTACATTCTGGGGAGTTCCCACCCATAGGACCACCTTCTCTTTTCCACCTACATTGCTGAATGATTTCTCTCCTGTATCTCCGAAATCTGATCCTTCGTCCTGAGTCATGGATATTCCCCTCCCTCCTCTCTCTCTCCACCCCTTGTCCGGGCAAACTAAAAGACCCACCTTCACTTTTCTGCCCAGCCATTGGCTGTACAGCAATTCTTTATTATCAGTCAAAGCCAGTTAGGGGCAGGAACCCTCAGGTCTGGAAGCACAAATTAGGGAACCAACTTTAGAACCAATCCCCAACATGTGTGTATGTATGCACATGTGTGTGGGGGGAGCACAGTAGTTTCAATAAAGTTATTCATAGCAGTGTGAGCAACTTACCAACAGTGTGTGTAGATCCTTAGGGAAGAGTGAGCCAAAATGATTATTTTAATCTTTTAAAGAGGTGAATGTTAAGAACCTTAGATTGTTATACACTGTATACATTACCATAATGCGCCCTTCCATAAATTTGTATGATTAGCATCAGCTAAAAATTAAAATCCATATTAAAACTCCAAGCAGCCCATCATCTTTTCTGGAATAACCAGGAATCTTGCATCACAGGGATATAAACCAAAGGGAAGGAGACCATGTAAAGGTGTAAAGGAGCTGGAGACCATGGAACAAAATGCCCAATGGCAGTTCTGTAATCCAAAGGGTCAGTAGGGCAGGGTATTTCTTTTAAAATGCACTACTATAAATTATAGAACATACTTAGATTCTCTTCCAAGTTTTCAAGAAGTAGCAGGTAAGAAGACAGTCTATTCTGAGATGTGTCCCTGTGGCTGGAAGAAAGATGCTTACGGTAATGCTATTTTGGGTGTCTTCTTCAGGATTACATTATCCTTTAGAAATGCTTTAGGCCACAGGTGTTTGTTGGTGCGCTTCTCACTAATAAATAACCCTGCACCAAGTTTCAGTTTCTTTCCCTCATACAACAAGGAGCCCTGATGCACACTGTTCCTTACAAGGACTCTTCAAATGTCTGGACCCTTTTCATCTTTCTAGACTTGATCATCCACTTGATTTTTCTTTTTTAGGTTTATGCCTTAGGGTTGCATAATAGCTGCCATGTCTCCAGCTTCTGGACCTCAGTTCAAGGGTGTGGAACTCAAAGGTACACAAAGGAAACAGAGGGCCTAGGGATGTGATTCCACGGTAGAATGCCTGTCTGGCACTCATTAGAGCTAGGATGCCTGTTGCTGCTCCCTTACCACTACACAATTGCATCAAAAGGAAACAAAGGGCAGGGGATGCAGCTCAGCTGTAGTGCCCTTGCCTAGGTTCCATCCTTATCACTACCAATAAAGACGATGGAAACAATGCATTTTGGGCTGGCTGTGACGGTGCACTCCTTTCATCCTCGCACACTGGAGGTAGGGGTAGGAGGATCTCTTGAGTTTGAGGCCAACCTGGTCTACAGAGTCAGTTCCAGTACTCGTAGGGCTACACAGAGAAATTCTATCTCAAACAATGACAACATTAACAACAACAACAACAACATTTCTTGGTAGATATACCCTTAAATGTTATTGTCCAGAACTGGGTCATATGCTCCTCAATCCCAGTTTCCATCTGTGTCATGGAAAATGTGGTGTACTTGCTAAAGTCTTGCATTTATTTCTTCCTCTATGTGACACTGAAGTCTTGTGACATCTCACCTTTATAAAAGTACTTAGCATCTACCATAAAAGCTCAGAGAACAGCTAGGGATGTAGTTCAGGTGGTAGAGACCTTCCATCCTATGCTCAAAGCCTGGTTTGATCCCTGACACATAAACCAGCACCTTGACATATTCTTGTAATTCCAGCACTTGGGAGGTTGAGGCAGCAGGGTCAAAAGTTCAAGTCATCTTCAGCTACTTAAGAGAGTTGAGTTTGAGACCAGCCTGAGTTAACTGAGATCCTGTCAGGAAGGGAAGGAGAAAGGGAGGAGGGGGAGAGGGAGGGAAAGAGAAAAGAAAGGAGAAACAAAGAAAGAAAGAAGCAAAGAGGAAGAAAGAAAGAAAGAAGGAAGGAAGAAGGGAAGGAGGGAAGGAGGGAAGAAGGGAAGAAAGAAAGGAAGGAAGAGGGGCTGGTGAGATGGCTCAGTGGGTAAGAGCACCCGACTGCTCTTCCAAAGGTCCGGAGTTCAAATCCCAGCAACCACATGGTGGCTCATAACCATCCGTAACAAGATCTGACGCCCTCTTCTGGAGTATCTGAGGACAGCTACAGTGTACTTACATATAATAAATAAATAAATCTTAAAAAAAAAAAAAGAAAAAGAAAGGAAGAAGGGAAGGAGGGAGAAGGGAAGAAAGAAGGAGGAAGAGGCAGCCAGCAAGATGACCCAGCTGGTAAAGGTACCTGCTGGCAAATCTGATGGCCTAAGCTTTGATGTCTGGAACCCATGTCTGACTCCACAAATTGACTTCCACAAGTGCTCGTTGGCATGCTCGTCCCCTCCCCCAACCAACACAACACACACACACACACACACACACACACACACACACACACACAGTGGGTCAGTGTGGAGTGCTTGTTATTGTCTTCACTTGGCCTGGGAAGAGGGGCTGAGGTGTGTGACTCAATTGCATCACCTGTTATTCTAACCTCCTTTCCTTCTGTTCTGTTCTTGTTTTGAAATAAGAGGGCAGATCTCCCATGAGCCCAGGCGACACAAACAGCAACTCACAAGACCAACAATGGCCTTGTTTTTCATATATCTTGACCTTCAGCTGTTAAACAAGTTATGCTGTTTATTCCCATTTGTTCCATTTGTTTGAGATGCCATAGATATCCATTTCATATGTAGCTTGACCCAAATTCAGGACTTGGAGATCATTAGTATTTTCTACTACTCAACTTTTTTACACTTACTTGGTTTTGTTTTGTGTGCAAGCGTGCCACCAAGCCTGTATGGAGGCCAAAAACAACTTGTGGGAGTTAGTGACTTCGGATTCAGTAATGGCTAAGAACCTTAGCAATAGTGCTTATGGGTGGGTGTGTTATTTACCTTTTCTAGATCTATAAGATGGCCACAGTAAGCTCTGTCCCGTGAACTGTTATAACAATAAACATAGTTAGGAAACAATGGACTCGACTATGTGGACAAAGCCTGCTTACTGTGTTCATAACTGAGTTTGAATTTAGGTCGGCAGGCTTGGCTGCAAGATCCGTTTCCCACAGTCTCACTAGCCGAATTATTCCTTCTTGAAGCTGTTCAACTCCACACAGGTACCTTTCTCTCATAGTCCTTGATTTCTGCTTGATTTCCCTAAAAATTTTAATCTATATTAAATCAATTCATAATCTAATAATTTTTTTATGGTGCTGGGAATTGAACGTAGAACCTTATATTTACTCTACCACCAAGCCATACCCCTGACCGTGAGTTTAATGAAGTTTAGCTACGGTAGGCCAAATGTTACATACAAAATCCTTAATTATGTTTTGATTTCCCTTTTGTTTCTAGGGACTGAACCCAGCACTTCATGCATGCTAGGAAAATGCTGTATCATTGAGCTATACTCCTGCCCCACAAAACCTTTCTACACTCAGCTTTAATCAAACTAGATGACCCTTCCCTGTTAAATCTGTTTCCCAAGAGCTTGTACCTTTTGATTCAAATGTCTATCATTCAGCTACTTAATTAAAAATAACTAGGACCTCTTTGGACTGATTTAAAGAGGTGAGGGATTTATTCAAAAGAAAGATGGGCATTGCCTCAGTGCCTTGCATCTTTAAACAACTCCCAAAGCCATAGCACAAGCCCTTGTAAGGTACCACCGCCTCAGCATCCCATCACACACTAGCATGTGCACTTTAGGAACTGAGTATCACTGACTTGTCAAACACAGCCATCTACCTTCCCCAGGAACACAGTAGATAATCCCTCCAGGCAGGAAGGTGGCTCAAGCCCAAGCAGGAAAAAGGTGTTGTCGTTGAGATAATAACGGTGGTAGGTACTTCACAGAGCCGTGATCTAAGACAGAGGCAGATTTGACATTTTATGACCATAACCATTATTTGCTTGAAATGCCTATAGGCCAGTTTCAATAGGTTTATGTATACCACATATACTTTAGGATCTCACAAATTCTTTAGAGTAGTTTCTGTTCCATTCTTCATCTCTTCTTGGTTTTCTAATATGGGCAACAGGGCATCAAAGATTCCAGGCCTCAGGGACAAGATGGCTTCAGAGTCAGTAATGGCTAGAATCCTTAGCAATAGTGCTTCTGGGTGGATGAGTCATTTACTTTTTCTAGATCTATAAAATGGACACAGTACGCTCCGTCCCATGAAGTGTTACAACAATAAATAAAATTCACATAGAGAGGTCAGGAGACAATAGAATCGACAATGTGGACAAAACCTGTTTACTGTGTTGATAACTGAGCAATTAACTACCATATGGTACCTGGAACAAATATATAGGCAGACATGGAACAATATCATTCAAAGTGACTCGGCAACAGGCACTGGTAATGATACAGAAAAAACAAACAAACAAACAAACAACGGAAGACATCTGATACCTGTAGCACTCCGTTCTCCCAGAGTAACAACCACTGACCTCACTGAGGCAGCTGTGACCCCCAACAAGAGACCCTTGGGAGCAGGCTCTCTCATAGAAAGAGGAGGTGAAGGAGGAGGGGTCACTGGACCTTCACTTGAGATTCCTAGCACCCCCTTCTGAATCTTCCAACAGGATGTATTGATGTGTATATGTGTAGTGTGCCAACTGGTTTTTATTGTCAACTTGATGATACACCCTAAGAGTAGGGAATCTCAACTGAGGAATTGCCTGGACTGGGTTGGACGTTGTCACATACTTGAGAGATTGTCTTGATTAATGAATGATATGGGAAGGCCAAACCCACAGTGGGGCAGCACCAACCCTGGGTAATATGGGCCTATGATCAAGCCAGAGACCTAGGCAGCAAGCAGTGTTCCTCCATGGTCCTGGTCTTGAGTTCCTACCCTGACTTCCCTGGGTAATGGTTTGCAAGCTGGAAGTATAAGCCAAATGAGCTCTTTCCTACAAAGCTGTATTTGGTCATGGCATTAGTCATAGCAATAAGAGGAAACTAGAATTCTGCCCCAATTGCACAGGGCCCTGTGGTCTTGGGAGACCCCAGGGTATATAGATTAGAGAAGATTCACTGAAGGGTTGTATACGCAGACTAGATAACTTCGAGGAAGTCGCCATCCAGGCTGGGGTGTGGCTGATTTGAGATCGACTTTTCATATTGGTTCATATTGGGGATGAATTAGCCACCACTAGTTCATTCTGCCACCACTGTCCTCTCTGCAAGGAAGAGTCCCTTTTGCACTTATTCAGATAGTATCTTCAGTCCCTCGGGGTGTTCATGTTCCTGTGGAGGTCAGAGGTCAACTTTAGGTGTTATTTCATAGATGCCCACCTCATTTATTGAGGCAGGATCACTCACTTTTACCTGGAGCCCTCCAATTTGGCTATGCTCGCTGACCAGCAAGCTACAGGATCGATCTGTCTCCTTGGCCCCAGTGTTGGGATTACAAGCATGCTCCACAAAGCCTGGTTCTTTACCTATGGGTTCTAGGGATGGAATTCAGGTCTTCCTAGTCACACTCTACCAGCTCCAGTAAATTAATGCTTTTCCTCTATCGAAAGAACAATTGAAGTAATATTAATTTCTTCCCTAAGAACATGCAATATATTTATGTAAATGAAAAGGATAGATAAGAGAGATTATGCATATGTGTACACATGAATTTACTGTTTTATTTATATCATATTTTATTTCTTTATATTTGTATGTGCTTTGGGTTAAAGAATCTGAAATAACTATATAGAATATACTCTATAAAGTTTAAGTGATGAACATCTTTCAGACTACCAGGTTGTTACAGTTAGGAAAGGTCCATGGGACTTGGCTTTCTAAAGAATCTATTATGATTAGAAATCTGTACCCCACAGAGACAAAATTTAGAGCTAAGATGAAAGGATGGACTATCCAGAGACTACCCCATTCGGGAGTCCATCCCATCATCAGCCACCAAACCTAGATACTA
>NC_034594.1:101701649-101709818 GCF_900095145.1 Mus pahari
AAGAAAAGAAAAAAAGAAAAAGAAAAAGAAAAAGAAATCTGTACCCAGCACAGAAAGTCCTGGCCACCAGATGTCACCATTTTTCTTGAGACACTCTTTTTGGCTTGAGAGGAAGAATGTCTCAGAATATTCGTGGGGTTTCCAGAAAAGCTCGTCCTGTTTACCCTTACTTCCCCTATGTCCTTGGGCCCCACTTGGACTGTCTCTGACACCCAGAAGCTCTTCTGATCCACAAGTAGCCCAGAGGCTTCCTCCAGGTGGATGTTAAAGAAGGGCTGATGTCATCTGTGTACATTCCCAGGGTGCTCCAAGCAGGAGACAACACCACAGGTGTGTTCTATGAAGGACCTGGGTGTCAAGAGCTCTTACTCACTGGCTGTGTGGCCCAGAGGGCTACTTCACAAAACACAGGAGAGGAACTAAATTGTTTCTAGTGTTTAAAAAAAAATCCAAAATTCTATAATCCCCAGGTTTAAAATAATTCTGCTGGAGATGTGGAGGGGGGCAAAGTTAGGGTGAAATTAGCCCAAGAACAGAGCTGTGAAACAAGGTTGAAGCAATTCTGCAGGATAAACCCTTCTACTGTAACTGGATATAGTGATGGCTCACAGGAGCAGAACTTCCTGTCATTTACACCCCAGGTAATCCATCAGTCCACCCCCCTTCCATTCCAGACAACACTTAACTGGGATCTATAATGCTCCGTGATGTAAACGCACGGCCAGCTCCCTGGAGGGTGGCCGATTGAATATTTCATGCTAGTCAATGTTTCATTGTGGTGCCCTCAGGGCAGGAGATGTGTTTTATTTCTGTTTGAATTTACAAGAGTACGGTGTTAAGCTGTCCAGGCTGCTCATAAAACGCAGACAGAGCAGAAAAAAAGAAGCATATTAGAAAAATTGTGTGCCTACTGTGTACTAGTCACTGCCAAACCCTTTACAAATATTTCATTCCATCTTCACAATAATGTCACGGAGCAACCGTTATTTCTCTCATCAATAGAGCCGCTAAGAGGAGCGGGATAAATGGCTTGCTCAGGGTCACCAGAGCCAAGGGTGTGATGCTTGTAATTCCCTTACTCAGGAGATGGAGGCAAGATGATCCAGAGTTCGAGGGTATCCTCTGTTAAAAGCAAGTTCATCGAGGTCAGTCTGGGTTAGGTAAGACTGCACCACCACCCGCATCACAAAATAAACAAATCTGTACAGTTTTAAAAAAAAGAAGACACAGGACAGAAATTCCTACAGTTTTTGCCAATTTACAAAGTATAAAATGGAGCTCAGGGCGTTTGTTAAAAGTTGGCAAGACCCCCTAAATAGTTGAGCCCGCCATCTCCTCCCCACTGGCTTCACTCCTGGAAAGTCTCTGTCCTGAGGAGGTCCAGAGACCATCACTCTGGAGGATGCACTGTACATAACAGTAATTGTACCCTGCCCCTGACCTTCTGGAGTATTATTTACTCAACTTCCTTGGTCTAGCTCTCTGCCTGTTTCTCCTTGGGCTGCGGAATGGAGCGGCTTCAAGTCCTCTTGTACAGGGTCTAGAGTTTGCAGACGATCCCTGAGAAGCCGAGGCGTTCCGAATTGGCTGAGCGCGCTGCCGGGGTGGGCGGGGAATTTACCGAACGTCCGTGGCCCGGAATCCCTTTGCCTTGGAGAGCGGCGCGAGCCTAGAAGCTGAGAGAAGTTGGGTAGGTCGATCCGGGAAGGGTAGCAGAAACCTCGAAAAGATCTCCTTCTGTCCTGATCGTTTGGACCCAGGAGCTGCTTGCATCTAGGGGCGGAAGGTGGACGCGCTGCGCACGGCTCCGCCAGGGCTGGTAGTTTTCAGACCGTCCCTGCCGAGGCCCGCTCGCCCGGCAGCCCTGCGGCTCCGGCGGTGGCGGCGGCGGCCCCAGGCTCGATCTAGCCCAGGTAGCCGCATCTCAGTCTCAGGGGGCGCTCTGACCCCGCTCCTGGCTGTGCCTGGGACCTCTGTTCTCTGGAGCACGGCTGCTGGAGAGTGACCCCGACTGCTACTGATGGTGCTTCTGCTGCTCCCCTACTAGCAGGTAAGAGCTGCTGCAGGGTCGAGCGATCGATTCAGAAGCTCGCCATCCCCCTTCCGGGAGATGCACGGACTGTGGATCGCGGGGGACGCGTGGGGGATGCTAGGGGAGATGAGGCAGCCCTTATCCGGCCCAACGCTGACACCGGGGGCTGCGTGGGTGGATGTTCTGGCCGTGTTTGATTTGGGACGGGGGTGGGAATCCCAGAGTACAACCGAGGGACCCGCTTGGAGGGTCCACCACCTGCTCGGAGGCATTCCCCTCTCATGGGACCCCGAAGACCTTCCCTAGCCTCTGAGGCTTTTAGGCTTCCAAGGAACTGTCCAGAAGGGGTTCGGGTGGCGTGGGCTGGCGGCGAGAAGCTGAGATTGGCATTTTGGACGCTGGGACCACGATGAAACCAGAAACCAGGATGCGAGCGTGGGCCGGGCTAGGGTCCTGGGGATCCGAGAGCTCAGCGTGAGATGTGCCTTGAGCCAGTTGGAAGGAAGAATGAAGGAGTGGGACCCCAGGTCCCTGGGGAGAAGCGATATAAAGATCCAAAGCTCCAGGCTGAAAGGTCAAGAAGACC
The DNA here is from genome assembly GCF_900095145.1 of Mus pahari. Classification (NCBI taxonomy): domain Eukaryota; kingdom Metazoa; phylum Chordata; class Mammalia; order Rodentia; family Muridae; genus Mus; species Mus pahari. The sequence goes on from NC_034594.1 coordinate 101,704,268, forward strand.
CTTCGTAACCTAGATAGCCTTGGGGACCGCCAGCCCGGGCCGCGATCCTGCCGGCGTGCACCCACGACTGGGAGATGGCAGAGGCTGCGGGATGTAAGGGCGACACCCGCGTATACACTCCCCCAGAGCATGCTCAGTGCGGTCCTGGGAACTTCCTGCCGAGTCGCCAGGCCAGCCTCTTTGGTCCCCTTTGGGGCCGCAGCTCGCTAAATTGGGAGTAGGGGGTGTGCGAGTGGGGAATCTCTGTACCCTCTTGTTCACCCTTTCTCGTTCCTCGGCCTCTGCCTGGTCTGTGACGGGCACCAGGGTTCTGCTTTCCAGAGCCACTCTGGCCTCTGGAGACGGGGGGGGGGGGCGTGGATGTCATACCCTTGCTCCCTGCGGGTGGAAGACCAGAGGCCTGGTGACGCGTTGGTCTGCCAGGTGGACCCACTCAGGGAACGCAGGGCGCTCAGTCGCGCGCATTTACTCTGTGCTGGGAGCAGGTTGGGTGGAAGGGGGTGTGTGAGCCCGACAACATTCGCGCGCTCACAGAAGATGTCACACACAAAGCCACCGCAGGGAAGAGGGAAGGGGTGGCGCTTGTATTTTTTTTTTTTTTTTTTTGTTCAGTGGCTTTTGGAGCACTCTTGAGCTGTGTATGCGTGTGCGTGTGTATGCGTGCGTGCCTGTGTGTGTGTGTGTGTGTGTGTGTGTGTGTGTGTAAGTGTAAGACCCAGAGGATGCCCTCTGATTTGCTGAGATTGGTCTGGCTCTAGAGCGCAGTAATTCCTGGCAGTAGTTGCCAGGCCTTCAGCTTGGTGTTTGAATCTGGTCCTGTGTGCCTCTGGGGCTGTGAAGTTGGGAAGCAGCAAACCGAGGTTTGTGTGGGTTTTCCCGTGTAATGGCAAAGTCACATCTGTAACTACACTTGGATATAAGGTTAGATCAAATTAGAATCTATTGAGTTCTAAGTGGAAAGCAAGTTCATTAACTGACCTATCTCTAATTTGTTGTCAAGACTGGTGGGATCTTCCACCCTGGACTTGTGGGAGACCCTTTGTCGCTGGAACAGAGCTCTGTCTCAGTCAAGAAAGTCAAACCATCTCATACCTGTCTCCTATGAATTTTCCCACCCTCCCTTAGTTCCTCTAAATCATTTTGTGGCTGTCCTCAGTGTTGAGATGGGAAGGCTTAAGTCTGATTCTGTTAGGATCAGAACAAAGCTCTCCTCTTTAGAGGACATTTTAGTTTTTCTTCTGTTACCAACTTAATGTCCATATGATAAACTTAATTAATGTAGCGCTCTGGAAATGGAGAGAAGGGGTGAGTGAGGCTATAGTGACCTGAGTACCCTTTTTAGGGACAGAGAAAAGGAGGACGTGTCTGTCCCCAGCAACTGCCTGTGGCCCAGTTGAATGTCTGGGCAAAAGGCTTGAGTCGTGTCTTCCTGTGTCTCTCTCCTTCGGCCTGCCTTCCTACTTTGGGACATTTGAGACTAGGGTTAGTAGGATAAGAGTCTACAGGGGCATGGAGCTTTGTAACTATCAGAATGTGTGTGTGTGTGTGTGTGTGTGTGTGTGTGTCCTTGCATGTGGAGGTCAGAGAACAACCTCAGCTGTCATTCCTCAGATTTTGTGCATCATGGGTTTTTGAAACAGGGTCTCTCACTGGCCTAGTTTAGTTGAGTAGGCTGGTCTGATTGGTCTGTGAGCTTCAGGGGTCCGTCTGTCTCTACCTCCATAGCACTGAGATTATAATTCTATGTCATTGTGCCTTGCTTTTTAAAAAAATGTAAAATGTGTGTGTGTGTGTTCATGTGTGTATGTCCACGTGTGTGTGTACATATAAGTAGGATGGCCTCAAGCATCAGTCCTTGCCTTCAGTCTTGTCTGAGACAAGACAAGCTCTTGTTTTCTGAGGCTCATGTTATCCGACGAGACCTAGCTGAGTTCTGAGGCTCCTGTCTCTGTCCCTCATCTTTCCACAGGAGTGCTAGGATTATAGACACTGCTTTATATGGGTGATGGAGATTGAAACTTGGGCCTTTGTGCTTGTCTAGCAGGTAATTTAACAACCACTGAACTATCTACCTGTACCTGCGTGGCTTCTTAGGGATGTATGTTCCAGGGTCAAGCTCAGCTCTGCATGCTTGCAAATGTTTTCCTCAGTGAGGCATCTCCCTAATGCCCCCACCCGCTGGATTTAAGGTAACCTGAGATGGCAGGAGCATTGGTCCTTTCTCTTGAGTGTGGTTGTCGCTGTGAGCTCTAGTGGCTGTCACAGCAGAGCTCGCTGGGCCTTTGGATCTTCTCCTGAGCCGCGTGCACATTTCCAGTGCTTTGTGTGTAGAAGTGTGAACACTGTGCTCATTATATAGTCACACATCCGAATGCATTTTTATACAGAACATGTGCATATGGATGCGCATCCGCAGTGTTCCCAGAGAGGAGCTGGAAGGGACCCCAAGAGATGAGAGCAATTCAGACTTCCTTTCTTCCCATTCGGCTGGCCTCCTAAGCATGGAAATGTCACAGTCTTCTGTGATCACAGTTGAGGAGCTTGTCCCAGAAGAGTAGCTCTTCACTATTTCCTTATGTAATTTTGCCATTTTCTCCCCCGTTCTCCCTCTCCTTCCCCCTTCTCCTTTCCCTTCTTCCATACCCCTCTCCATTTCCTTTGTGTGTGTGTGTGTGTGTGTGTGTGTGTGAGAGAGAGAGAGAGAGAGAGACAGACAGACAGACAGACAGACAGACATAGACACAGACAGAGAGACAACAGACAGACATAGACACAGACAGAGAGACAGACAGACATAGACACAGACAGGGAGACAGATAGATGGACAGACAGACAGACAGACAGAGGAGTCTGTGTAGAGGTCAGAAGACAACCTCAGGTGTTGTTCTTCAGGCACCAGCCACTTCCTGATCTTATGACTCTCTTACTAGTCTGGAACTCAATAGTAGTTTAGACTGGCCAGCCAGCAAGCCTTAGGATCTACCTGACTCTTTCTCCCTAGTGCTGGGATTACAAGTGTATACTGCAGTATCATTGTCTCTTTTGACCTGTGTCCTGGAGACCAAATGCAGGTCACCATGCTTGCATGGGAAATACATCATGATGGGGGGGGGGTCTGTGTCACCTCAGAGTCCCATCAGGGGAAGGGGGTAGTTGGTATTTCAGAAATGTCCGTAAAGTCACTAAGGGGTAGTCGTCAGGAAGATTTGGTAGTCTCTTGTCACCATTCTGCATCCTCGCAGGCAACCTCGCCCCTGAGAGACTTAAAGAGCACCGGGCCTGGAGTTATTTCTTACAGCTTGCCCTGGGTGGGGGATGTGGCTGGTCATCAGAGGGAAGTCTGTGCTGCTAGCCTTGTCTCAGGGGTTGCTATAATGACCACAAGGTTTAGGAAAGGACTCTGGTGCTGGGTGAGCAGCCTTGATGGAAGTGTATCAATGTCAGAATCCGGGTACTAGAGGAGGGAAGAAATCATTTTTCTAGGGAGAGCGGGGTTAGCATCTGGGTGACAGTTCAGAGGTTTGAGTGGGAGACAAATGTTTGGAACCTGTCAGTGCAGGTTTTACCAGACGACTGTATTAGAGTTAATGACGGCTTTGAAGTAGAGTCACTCGGAGTAGCCAGAAGAGAGGGCTAAACTCTTAAATTTCTATTTTTGAATCGAGTAAGGATCTGCCTATCCTTTGAAGTTTTGTATAGTTTTTTTTTTTTTTTTTTTTTTTTTTTTTTTTTTGGTTTTTGTTTTTTTGTTTTTTTTTTTTTTTTTTTTTTTTTGGTCTTATGTAGCCCAGGCTGGCCTGAAGCTCACTGTGTGGTCTGAGTTCCTGATTTTCATGCCTCTGTATCCCAAGTGTTGGAAATATAGGCATGGGTTTTTACTACACTAGGGTTATAAAATGCCTAATCTAGGTCATATCTCTACACTGTTTAATATCATTGTGTTCATGTTGATAACCTACCTTTCTCTCTCTCTCCCCACTCTCTTCCTGCCTCTCTCTCTCCCTCCTATCTCTCTCTGTCTGTGTATGTGTGTGGTGTGCGTGGTATGGTGTATGTGTATTTGTGTGTTTTTGTGTATGTGATGTGTATGTCTTTGTCTCTCTGTGTGTGGTATGTATGTGTGTGGTGTATGTGTGTTTGTGTATTTTTGTGTGTGTGTGATGTATATGTCTGTGTGTGTGGGGGGGTATATGTGTATGTATGTTCGTGTGTTCCTGTGTGTGTTTGTGTCTGTGTGTGTTCCTGTAGAGGCCCCGGGGTGGATGTCAGTCAGGTGTCTTCCTCAATTATTCTACACCTTATTTCTGAGACAATCTTTTACTGAACCTGGAGTTTGCTGACTGAGCCACGCTGGTTTCCTTGTAAGTCACATCCCTGTTGGTGTGCACCAGTGGACCTGGCCTTTCATGGGTGCTGGGGATCTGAACTCAGCTCTTAGGCCTGTGCAGCAGACAATCTATTGAGTCATCCCCAATCCTAGCATGTATCCAGCATCTTCTGTGACCCATGGCCAGACCTGATGCTGGGGATGAAGATGCTCTTCCTCTGCATGACCTTCTCACAGGCGGTACAGCTGACCTCTTACAGTACGGATGCAGACCAATAGTTCTTGGAAAGCTGCCATGACAAGGTCCCAGGAGCCTTGGCATTGTGACCATGTCCTCAGCCAGGAGAGCCAGGACTTCTGCTGTGTGTTTGGACATTTGAGCTGTTTTCTTTTTCTTTTTAAAATCAATTCCACTTTAATTTTTTAGTCCCTGACTTGGTCCTGAGAAGGCTGTGTTGGCTGGGGGGGTGGGGTGGTTCATAGGAATTGTTTAATTTCTTAAGAACATCACAGCACCTTTGTCTAAGTTACAAACTTCTGGAATGAAAACAAGGCCTTCAGGCCTTCCTGCTGGAACTCTGTAGTCCCCCAATCTGTAGTCCCCCAAATCTAGGCAGGCAAAGGCAGTAAGGACAATAAGCCACTTCATCTTGTGTTTGTGTGTGCACATTTACGTTTGTCCTGGAACCTGTGCATGTGCGGAGGTCAGCAGTCCATGCCAGATGTCTTCTTCAATTGCTCTGCAGGTTTTTGGGTTTTTTTTGTTTTGTTTTTTTAAAAACAGGGTATTTTACTGATTCTCTACACTGACTGGCCAGGGTTCCTCCCGCCTCTGCCTCCCTAGCCCTGAGATTACAGATGTGTTTTTCTGGGACTGGTGTTTTATGTACTTGTCAACCGTTCAGATGCAGGTCTTTGTGTTTTTGTGGCAAACACTTAGGAATTGAGCCATCCCTCCCTGCCTCTTAATCCCTGGGTTTGATGGGTATAGTTGCCCTTGTGAGCTGGCACTGTCTGTCGCTTTCAATGCCAGGACTATATTAATGCCTCCTGGATGTCACTGGAATGGCTACTTACAGGACAGCTGAAGAGTCTTTTTTTTGTTCTGCTGCCCATGAGCTCAGGAAAGAGATGTGCTCCCACATACCTGATTACTAGTAAGATGTGCTCCCACATACCTGATTACTAGTAAGATGTGCTCCCACATACCTGATTACTAGTAAG
>NC_034594.1:101712718-101730793 GCF_900095145.1 Mus pahari
TGTGTGTGTGAGAGAGAGAGAGAGAGAGAGAGAGAGAGAGAGAGAGAGAGAGAGAGAGAACGACCCTTGAAGGAACGTATGTGTGTTCCCATCTGAGATCCTTAGTTGTAGTCGTCCACACATAGTGCATACAGGCCCTGCCATGCTGTGCTGGTCTAAAATACCTTTTGTATGGTCTGCCCGTTTGGTTCAGTCAGTAAAGGTATCTGTTGTTAGACCTGATAACCTGAGTTCAATCCCTGGGCTCCACAGAGTGGAAGGAGAAGAATGGGTTGGGTGATTGGCATAGAGATTGTGTGTCTTTGTGGATAGTGTCAGGGATGAATGTGAAGGGTAACAGGGATCATGGGGCTGGGCTCAGCGGACAGAGTGCTCGCCTCCGTGCAGGAAGCCTTGGGTTCATTTCCTAGCACTGCATAATAACTGGGCACGGTGGTGCACACCGGTGATCTCAGTGCTCACCTCGGAAGGTGGAGAATCTCATCTACATAGTGTGGTTAGGGACAGCCTGAGCAATGTGAGGCCACGTTTCAGAAAAACAGAACAAAACAAAACAAAACAAAAGTAATAATGAATCTCAGAGTCGAACTTATGAAAAATTTACCTTCTACAGTTGCCACTATTTCACGTGCTGCTTTTGGTTGGAGTCATTTAATTCCTCTTGTAACCCCGAGACAGACTCTAAATGTTCTTCCCAGTGTATAATAGACACAGGGAGATTATAATATTGTAAGACCAGACACTCTAGTCAGGAGAACAGACCCAGAGCCCATGTGAGCTGGTGGATATTCAGGCTGAGGAGGCTATGTTGGTCCTTCTTAATGCATGCCCTGAGGAGACTTAAGAGAGCTTTGGAAGGGGCTGCAGGGAAGACCCCTGTAGGTTCCTTTTCTTTGTAGCTGGTGTCATCAGGCTGAAGGATTTATTGAGGTCTCACCAGTGGGTGGCAAGGGCAAGGCCTAGCCTGAGCCTGAGTGCTGAGTGTTACTTCTGAGGGAACAGCTGACAACAGACTGGTAATACATGTGTGCCTGAGTCATTATTACAGAGAGATTTGAGGGGAAGAACATACTGGCCTCTTGGCTTCTGGGCCTTCCCAGAACCCTCTGTGGGCATAAAACCACATGTGTGGGGAGCAGGTGGGTGTAGCTTAACTTCCTCCCATTCCCATGGGGAGAATGTAAGCCATCTGTTTTGTTGTCCTCCCCACATTCCCTCAAGTTAGCTGTTTCCTGAGTTGACATCTTAAGAGTATTCTCTGGAGGCTGTGGGTGTATCTCTATTGGTGGAACACGCTCAAAGGCCTGGGGCTAAATCCCCAGCACTGAGTAAACCAGGCATGGTAGCACATGTCTGTAACCTTACACTCCAAAGGTAGAGATGCAGGAGGATCAGAAGTTCAAAGTTATCCTCCGCTACGTATCCAGAGGTCAGGCTGGGTTACTTGAGACCTTGCTTTAAAAACAAACAGATTAACAGTCACACACACACACACACACACACACACACACACACACACACAACCCAATCCCAAACCCAAACCCAAACCCAAACCAAAAACAGTCTGGCTGTGGACTCCAGTTGACTCTGGATGTCTCTGGGCTCCTGTTCCCGCTCAGTTGATTTCCATTCTTTTTAGGAGCACAGGTGACAAGGCAGACGGGTTGGGGTTACGGTTTAATAATTCAGCAAAGGATGATTATAAAGCCATTCCCAGGTGGTTGAGGCCCTGCATGCCTCTCTTCTGACCCCTGACCCCAGAAATCTCAGCAGGGAGTTTCCCCACAGGGCACCACAGGAGTGTATTTCTTTTCCTTCCGTTCCCTACAGGCACCCCAGTGTTCGCCTGCTCCTTATTCCAAATGTTTTTATTCACCCACCAGTAGTCCCAAGCTGCTAGGAGGGTACACAGTGAAGGCTGCCAAGCCTGGCTACCTGAGTTCCATCCCTGGGACCCCATGGGAACCCACTCCCTCAAGATGTTCTTTGACGACCTCCACGTGTTCATGGTAAGCACATACTTATACACACAAATAAATGATGTAATATAATTTTTAAAAATTCAGTTGTAATAACAAAGGTGGGTAGGGAGATGGCTCAGTCAATAAAGTGCTTGCTACGTAAGTTTGAGGACCTGATTTTGAATCCCTAGTACCTGTGTATAGAGATGAACATTACCATGCAATATTGTATGCGTCATACTTGTAATCCCAGGTGTGGGGAAGTGAACATAAGAAGCTCCTTGGGGCTTGATGGAGAGCCAACCTAGCTAACTGAGAGACCTTGTCTCATATAATAAGGGGAACAGAGATTGAGGAAGATACCCAATTAACCTATGACCTCTACACTCACATACATACATACATACATACATATGTACATACATGCATACAAACAAATACCCATGGGCACACGCACACATGCACATTCTTAGATACTAAGACAGATGCCAGTGAAGTATACAAGTCAGCCCCACCCAACCTCTTTATCAGCCTTTGTTGGTTTGAGTTGAAGGGGGGGCTCTTACTTTATTTACTGGCCAGGCTGGCCTTGAACTCTTGGACTCCAGTGATCTGCCTGCCTCAGTTGGGAGAGTGGCTGAGCCTTCCAGTGTACACCGTGCACCTGGCTGGTTGCTTCTGTTTGTTTAGAAGTAGAGCCTTCTATGTAGTTCACACTGGTCGAAACCTTGAGACTCTGTGATCTCAGCCTCTTAATTGCTGGGATTGTAGGTGTGCTCCACTGAGCCCAGCTTGGACCTTGGCTGTTAAGTTGGGACGGAGTAAATGAGTTCCAAAGGTTGTCCAGTCCTGAGGTTGTCGGACTCTATCTGCAAAGGAAATGTTGACAAAAAGGAAACCCAATAAAATTCTCTCACTGAGTAAAACTGATTGAGGAACATTCAAGTTGTTTTTTTCCCTTGTGTACAGGCCCCCTTTAGTAGACAGTGCAGTGCTTCCCTAAGAGCTAAGATGTTATCATCACCACCTGTCCGGATGTTTAGAAATTATATGCTAGAGGCTGGGTGATGGTTCAGTTAGCACTTACCCTACAAGCACACAAATCTGACTTTGATCCTCTGAGCCACTGAAACAAACAAACATAAAGAAAAGTCAATGCTAGCGGTGTATGCTTATAATTTCTGGGGAGGTAGATACAGGATACCTGGGGCTCACTGGTCAACCAGTCTAGCCCTTTTTGGCAAATTCCAAGTCAGTGAGAGGCCCTGTCTTAAAAGACAAGAGAGGATGGTGCCTGAGGAATGGTACCAGAGATTGTAAATCCCCATGCATATTTATAGATGTAAAAATACACACATGCTAAACATACATACATACACACATCCTACATACACATATACCACACACATACACACACCATATACATACATACACACCACATACACATATACACAAACATACACCACACACTACACACACACACACACACACACACACAAACTATATACACCCCACATACATACGCACCCCATATATATACACACACAGACCACATATACACACATATATATCCCCATATACATACATACACACACATGCACCACACACACTACCACCACCCCCACACCACCCCCATACACACACACACACACACAGACACACACACACACACACACACACACACACACACACACTCCCTGTTTCTAGAAATCTACTTTTCCTCTAGTGGAACTGTTTGGAGTTGTTCTTTGCATGGGATATTAAGGTCCAGAGAAGAGAAGCTGAACAGGCTCACAGAAGTCTGTGTGTCGTGGCAGAGCAGTCTTGGGGTGTGGGTAGGCACAAACTTCTCCAGGAGCCAAACTACATTCTGTTTCCTTCCCGCTTCTCTTGAGAAAGGTTTCTGCTGTGTTTAATGGATGCTGTGGTCTCATGTGACTCCCCTTGGAGCTTCTTTTTCTTAAAAAAAAATATTATTTTCAGCTCTGATTTTTTTATTTACTAGTGTTCATGCTGAGGTGAAGAGTTTTCTAAATGACTATTTTCTTTCTCCTGTGTCTTGTTGGGGGAATATGTGGGGTCTTTCTGCTCATCAAAATCTTTCCATTTTTTCCTGTTTTTCTTCAGTGCCTTGTATAGTGCTTTTCTTTGCCATGTCCTCCCATTCTGTCATCTGTAAGTGTGTGTGTGTGTGTGTTGTGATGTGTGTGTATATGTGTGTGTGTGGTGTGTGTGTGGTTCTGTGTGTATATATGTGTGTGGTCTGTGTAGTGTGTGCATGTGTGGTATGGTCTGTGTGATGTGTGTGTGTGTGTGTGTGTTTGTGTGTGGTGCCTGTAGAAGCTATCACGGGACTTCAGGTGTCTTCTTTTATTGCTTTCTACTGCATTGCTTTGACAAAGGATCCTTCACTAAAATCTCATCCTTTTAGCCAGTTAGACAAGGTGGTTGGTGACTTCTCCGACCTTGGGCTTCCTGTCTCTGTTCCTCAGTGCTGGGTTACAGGCATGCACAGCCATGCACAGTTTTTTGCATGAGTGCTGACAATTTAAACTGAGGTCCCCACATCCCCTTGGCAAGCACTCTTACCCTTAAGAGATGCCCCTAGTTCCCTTGCCTGGAGCTAGGAGGGGCAGCATTTAAGGGGTATGGAGAGGAAGGTGGGTTTGCCTCTGTTCTCTCTGTCAGTAACATACATCAAGGAGGCGTGCCAGACTTGTAGAAGACCTCTGCAGGCAGTGCTCCCCTCCCACCTGCATTGCCTTCTTTCATTGAAGTTCCAGAATCTCCTCTCCCTGTGTTTGATTTGAGTCCCTGCTCCTTTGCAGGTTTGAAGATGACACTGTTCAGTGGGTAGCGTTCACTGCGTGTTATTTTGCTTATATAAATGTATTTCTCTTGGCTAACTATTATCTTCTCCAGTTTTGCAATTCTGATGTTTCAGAACTTCTGCCAGGGCAGACATTTTCCCTGGATGTTCTAGTTTGCTTTTCTGGTGCTGGGATGAAACAGTCTGACCAAGAGCAACTCTGGGAGGAAAGGATTTATTTGCTTTCCACTCCCAGATCACAATCCTCCCTTGAGGGGAATCAGGGAGGAACCTGGAAGCAAGAACGGTGGAAGAATCCTGCATGGCCGCTGGCTCTCTCCCTCCCTTATTCAGCCTAGGCCCACCTGCCTAGGGAGTCTGCTGGCACAGAGGCCGGGCCCTCCACAGCATTCAGGAATCACACTTGACTACAGGCCAATCTGATTTGGCTAATCTCTCAATTGAGATTCCTTTGTCAATTGTCAGGTGTCTTTGGGCTTGGTCAGGTTGACAGCCAGTGGTAACTAGGACACTAGCCTTTTCACTAGCCTTTTCTCTTTTCTTTCCTTTCCTTTCCTTTCCTTTCCTTTCCTTTCCTTTCCTTTCCTTTCCTTTCCTTTCCTTTCCTTTCCTTTCCTTTCCTTTCCTTTTCTTTTCTTTCTTTCTTTCTTTTCCCCAAGACCGTGTCCCTGTTGCCCATTCCGGTCTCTAACTTGTGTAGCCAAGCTTTTTGACGTTGAATGTCTGATCCTCCTTCCTTCTAGCTTTAACGTGCTGGAATCGCAGGCTTGTACCATCATGCTTGATGTATGCAGTCTGGGGATCAAACCTGGGGCTTGTGCATGCTAGGCAAGCACTCTGTTGATTGAGCTGCATCTCAAACCCTTGCTTAGTTCTCTGAGGTCTCACTCAGTAGCCGTAGCTGTCCTGGAATTCACTGTGTAAACCAGGTTGGAACTTGTGGCAATACCTCTGCTTCTTCCTTCCAGATGATTATGTTGCTCCTGTACTTGACGTTACCAAATTTTTCAGTTCAAATAGTCTGGAAGGGGCGGGGAGCCCTCATACATATAGTGGAAGCCCAGTTTCTGGGCGCAGAGCTGCACGCTGGAGTCACAAGACAAGCCAGTGTGGCTGGCGAGTGCACCTCACCCCTGAAGGCCAGGCCTCAGCAGCTGGCTGGCTGTCCCCACATGGGTGAGCCCCTTTCTGATCTGTCACTTGATGCCTCAGTCATCTTCTGTGTTTATTTGGCGGTTCTAGTGTGTGTGCTTGGCTGGGACCTTTGTGCCCCTGATTGCTTCTTTAGGCAATCTGTTGGAACATGCTTAAGTGTGTGGCTTATTTTGAGGTTTATTTTACTCTTGTGCATTTTTAGAATTGGGAGTTCCACATCAATCTGAACGTGTGTGTGTGTGTGTGTGTGTGTGTGTGTGTGCATGTTCCTTCTCCCTAGTGCTGGATTACAGGTGCACACCATAATGACTTTTTTTCTTTTTCTTTTTCTTTTCTAGAGCAGGTTCTAGGGACTGAAGTGAGGTCTGTGCCTGGTTAGAGTGCTCCCAGTTCTAGAAAATCTTTCCAATCCAGTAACTTCAAAAGACTTTCCTGTGTCTCTGTTGTCAGCCTTTAAGTGGAGCTGTTGGAAGGTCACTGCCATCTCTCCTGTGCTACTGTGACAACCATGAACCCTGTAGCCAGAAGCAACACTCTCCTTTAACTCCCAACCCAGAGGTCTCACTGCTAAGATCACAGTGCCCATTTTTTTCTGGAAGCTTAGGACAGAATCCACATCCTCACCGCGTGCAGCTTCCAGCAGCTTCCAGCAGCTTCCAGAGGCTTGTGCCTGACCTCCAGAACCAGGTCTGAGAGCTAGATCCTTTCCTCTGCTGCTTCGCCTGCTTCTCAGACCTGGCTTCAGACCACAATATAATCAACATCATCCTCATTGATCCTGCTGCTTTCACACCTCCACTCCCTGTGCGGTTGTACAACACAGGGTCCAGGGCTGAGAAACTGGATATCCTTAGAGGCCATTCGTTTTCCCTAACTAGGGTCCTCAAAACTCTGGAAAAGAACTATCCTTCATATTGCAACTACAGGAAACTTACCTGTTTCCTTGTTTGTGTGTGTGTGTGTGTGTATGTATGTATATATGCATGTATATGTATATATACAAACATATGGAGATATATCATACATATATATCAATTGTATGCATATGTGTATGATATACGTATGATGTGTGGGAGTGCGGGTGTACCATGGCATGTATGTGGACATACATTTGAGAGGATTCTCTCCTTCCACCTTGCTGAGCAAGGGCTCTTCCCTGTTGTGGATTCCAGGCTAGATGGCCTATGACTGTCTCAGAGATTTTACTCTCTTGGCCTCCCGTGCTTATCTAGGAGTGCTGGGATTCTAGATACACATCACCATGTCTGGCTTTTTAATATGTTGGTCTAAGGGTTAGAACTCTGGCCATCAGTGCCTTTGCCTGCTGAGCCACTTACTGGCCCTTCCCTGTGTTTGGAAGCAGACACACATCAGTCTTCTCCAACATACATTGCTATCTAAATAAGGTTTGAGTTCTGCTGAGGCCACAGACAGAGCCAAGAAAAAAACCATGAGCTTGTTCCTCGTTACATAATGGTTCCGAGCACTGTCATTAAGAAAACAGAGATTCTGGAGATGTGTGTCTGAGGTCACCTAGTCACAAGGGGCAGAGCCAGGGCACCAAAGCCCTGTGTTCTTAATCGCTTGGCTTTTCTTCCTTACAAGTAGTCATGCAAAAATAAAATGAGAACTTGCCATGGAAAAGCTTGAGATCATGTAAAAATCTCTCCTCCTTTATGAAAATAAATATTTCCTGGAGTAATTGGATTGTACTAATGGCTCTACGTTCATGGCCTCCTGGTAGCTTCTGTTCTTTGTATAGTGGTGCTGTATGGCTTGCTGTGATCAGCAGGCTCTCCCGAATCCCAGGTATAAGCAACTTTTAATAGCACCTGTGCATTTCTGGTTGCTTTGTTTATAACTCAGTTTGCTGCCTCAGAGCCTTGGTGCAAAGGTGCAAGACATGCCCAGGCTAGCCCCGTGGGGTGAGCCAGGATATGTCTCCTGATTTTTCCTAGACCACCCAGCCTTCTTCTGACCCTTCCATTACTCAGGATTGCCTGAGTATCAATCAGGGATCAGCCTACTATATCACCAGCTGCTCATTTTGATGATAAAATATTTTTAAAGAGTTATTTCTCTCTATTTATGTGTGTGTGTGAGCCTGCATGTCTGACTTGCACCACGTGCATGCAGGTGTCTTAGAGGATAGAAGAAGTTGTTGGGCTCCGTGGGACTAGAGTTATAGGAGTTGTTATCCACTGAATGTGGGTGCTGGAACCAAATCCAGATCCTATGAAGAGCAATATACCCTCTTACCTGTGGAGCCTTTGCTCCAGTCCTGCTTATAATGCTTTATTGGAAAATGACTGTACACATTTGTTTATGTGCTGGTCATTTTGTTAATAATGTTTTACTGGAAAATGGCCAAGCCCACTGGTTCACATGCTGCCCATTTTGTTAAAATTTGTTGGGGGAATATAGCTTCTCTCATTTGTTCATGTGCTATCCATTTTGTTAATAAAGTTTTGTTGTTGTTAATACAGGGTTTTAGTAATGTTGACCACACCATGGCCTCTCCCATGTGTTCTGTCTGGCTGTTTTTTACCCAGCAGTGGAGGAGGTCAGCAACCTGATGGAGCTGAACTGGTCTGCAAGGCCTGAATTGTTTGCTTTAGGCCCTTAAAAGAGAAAAATTTCCGACTCTCAGAGATGATTTCATAACTCACAGTTTTTATTAGGATGGGACACTGCTTAAGTGACCACAAGTTCTCCTGATACTGTTCAGCAAAGAACAGCGTCCAAATTGGGCAGATGTGAGAACCCATCCTTCAGGCTACCTCACTTGAATGTACTTAGACCCAACAGTTAAATTTATCTTCTTCCTGATGTGTCTGTTAGGCGTGGTAGGAAACTTTCAAATATTTCCAGAAGTGTTTCATTGTGGAACTGCCCTAAGCTCCCCCCTTTTAATTTTAGTGGAGAAAAATTGGAGCTTAAAAAGGTCACAGTTCAGTTCAAGTGCTGGTTATTTATTCATTAGGTTCCAGCTAAGGTCTCTCTCTCTCTCACTCTTGCCCCCCCCCCTCTCTCTCTCTCTNTGTGTGTGTGTGTGTGTGTGTGTGTGTGTGTGTGTGTGTGATGTAATGGTGTCCACTAGGGCAAGAGTTAGAGAAATGGTGATCCTGACTTAGGAGTACCTCTCTGGCAACTATGTTTCTAAATGAGGGTGATGTTGTTGCAGAGCATAATACCATCTAGAGATATCAATCCGGAACTTTTGCATTTTATTTATTATAAGAATGTCATTTTGGGGGGGACAGGTAACAGTCTCCATTCAGACCTAATTGGGCCCCTAAAGGCCACAGTTCTTTGGTGCCTGTCTTTTTCAAGATGATTCTGTTATTTATGTCCCATGGCTAAGGGATGAATGGGCAGAAGCTGAGACTGAAAGAACTTCAGAGTGCTTTGGCTAAGAGAGCTCTTTAGAATTTGAAATGCCAGGTAAAACTTGGCCACTGACCTGTCTACTTATTGTTGAGATTGGAGTCAGAAGAAATGAGCTTACACTGCAGCATGAATAGCTGAGAGGAGAGGGGCGGTTGGACTCTTTGGCATTAGAGGACGACTGCCTGAGTATTTTATTTCTTAAATTGTGTGTGTGTGTGTGTGTGTGTGTGTGTGTATGCAGCATGCACGTGTGCATGTATGTGTACAACATGTGTTGAGAGGTCAGAGAGTCTCATTCCTACTCTTAAGGCAGGGCCTCTCTTGTTTCAGCCATGCTGCTGACCCCAGAAGAGCTAGCCTGAGACCTCCTGGGTGGCTTTCTTGTCTCTACCCCCTATCTCCTCACAGACCATCACACCTGGTTCTTCACAGGGGCTCCAAGGACTGAACTGTGGTCACTTTACCTTCAGAGCTAGTTCCCTAGTCCCTCTCTTGAACATTGCTAAGGCTACATACCTACCAAGTTCATGGCCAGGCTGTACTATATCAGCATGTATCAAAAAAAAAAAAAAAAAAAAAAAAAATTGTGGAATAAAAAAGACAAAAAAAAAAAAAAAAAAAAAAGGCAGAGGTAAGAAAGCCAGATTCATAGCAATCCATCCTGTGGGACCCCGGTTCTGCAAGGCCTAACCTTCTCCTGGGGCACAGCATCAATCTTCCCTGAAGATGGAGCCTCCATGACTCTCGTATCTCCAGCTAGACCTTACGTTGTGAAGATTCCATACCTCCCCACCACTGTACTGGGAACCAAGCTTCTAGCACACAGGGCGTTGGGAGCATAGCAAGGAGAAGCAGATCCGGGAGTCAGATGGTCACGTGAGTTGAACGTGAACTGCTGCTGGCCATTCTGCAAAGGCCTTTTGGAAGGCCGTGTGGGAAAATGTTCCATTTTCATGTTCACCAACCTCAGGCTAGAATTTAGCAATTCCTTCACTTTTGGTTTTGCTTTTTTGAGACAGGGTCTCTTATAGCCCAGGCTAGCCTCCTCCCTACGTAGTTAAGGATGCTCTTACACTTGTGATCCTTTTACTCCACAACCAGAGTGTTAGGATAACTGCATGTACTGCCATACTTGGTGGACAGGTGCTGGGATAGAACTCCAGGGCCTAATGAGTGCTTGCTAGGTAAGTGTTTTTGCCAGCTGAGCCCCGGTCCCAACCTGGATTCTTTCACTCTTTGTACACTGACCTGCAAAACTGCAGTAGTGTAAGTGCTATTTGCAACTTTGTCAGCAGCAGTTAGCCAATATTTTCAGTAAGTAAGCAGCGATCTTAGCATATCAAGACTCCTCTTTGCTCTGAGCGATAGTCCTGTTGGGCCTGCTGCTCAACAGTGTGACTGGATGTGTTAATAAACAAGCATGTGTACCTCTTTATCACAATTAAAAGCATATTTTAGCTGGGGAATACAGCTCAATTGGTAGAGTGCTTCCCTGGCATGTGTGAGGCTCTGGATTAGATCCCAAATACTGGGGAAGATAAAAAAAAAAAAAGAGATGAAAAATATTTTAGTAACCGAGTGTAATTGATTTACTCTTGCATCCTATAGATTTCGTCTTGTTTTGAAAGGTCCTTCTGTGGGGGCTGGGGATGGAACTCAGTACTTGCTAGAGTACTTGCCTAGCATGGGTGCAGAGTTCTGGGCTTGATCCCTAGCACTCTATAGCCTGGGCAATGCTGACTGTTCTAGTTACTTCTATTACTGTGACAAACACAATAACCAACAGCAACTTAGAAGAAGAAGGGGTTTATTTTATCCTAAAAGTCACAGTTCATCATTGAGAGAAATCACGGCAAGAGCTCAAGCAGGAAATTGAAGCTGAAACCATGGAGGAATGTTGCTTGCTGACTTGCTTAGGCCCATGCTTGGCTGGCTTTCGTATATGGCCTTAGACTTTTTGCCTAGGGAATGGTGCCACCCATAGTGAGCTAGGCCCTCATGTATCAATTAACATGTCCACAGATCAATCAGGTCTTGGCAATCCCTCATTTGAGACTCCTTTCTCAGATGAGTTTAGGTACTGTCATGCTCACAGTTAAAGCTAATCAAATACTTGGACACACCCATAATCTTGGCATTCAAGAGGTGGAGACACTAGGATCAGGAGATCTGTGTCATTCTCAACTACATAGAGAGTTCAAGGACTTTGAAACTCTACCAAAAAACAAACAAACAAACAAAAAACCCAATAAAAACAACAACAAAAAAAATCCTCTACTGAGGGGTCAGTCTACTTTGAAGTCCATCAGAGGCCTGCTGTAGAAATCCTAGAGAATTTTATGGGTGTAAACACTGCCCAGGAAACTGTTCCCTGTTGCTGGGACTTGACCCTCTCTGTCCTATTCAGAGATATCAGCCAAAGGCCCGGAGTGGGTGTGAGGTCAGTTACACTTGCTCAAGGAGTTGAACGGAACCCATGCTGACGGTTCCATCGTGTGAGGAGGAAGTTTCCCAGAACATTTCTTCCACCAGGCTCTAACAACTTGCACAAGATACATGGCGATTTCAAAATGAAAACATGTAGGTTTTCTGACTCCTCTACAGAATTGTGACTGTTTGCTTCCAATTTAGTGAGGAATACTCAGACTTTGTATAGGATAAAGCCCTGTATTCAGGTTAACCCCCTTTCCCCACATCCTTTGTCTCAATGTTAATGTACTTAATGGTTATAGCAATATCAGTTTTTCTCCTTAGAATTTTTCTTTATCACTGAGTGACGTGGTATGCATACAGAGGTCCAAGAACAACTGCTGAGAGTTGGTTCCTGGTACTGATAACTTAATAGCTCAGGTTATTAAGCTTGTTCTCTCCCGCCCTCTCCTAGCCCCCAGTTGCCTCTGGTCTCTTGCTGTGCAGGCTAGTCTTGAACTCACTGTGTAACCGAGGATGACTTTGAACTCCTGATCCTCCTGCTTCTACCTCCTGAGGGCTGCAATTACAGCTTTTCACCACCATGTCTGGTTTATGCAGTGCTGGAGACTAAACCCAGGACTCTGCATGCAATGCAGGCACTCTACCGACTGAGCCACATCCCCAGCTCCAGTTTCTCAGTATTTAAAAAAAAATATATTAGGGTTGAATAGTCACACATTTCCCCTTTGTAGTCCTATGGATTTATTTACCAATGGAATTCTTGAGTATAAGCTTCCTCCCTTCTGGAAGGAATGGTCGCATTTATTATTGTTGTTGTTGTTATTAAATTATTTTTACCACGTATTTCAGACATAAAGAGAACATGTGTGTATTTAGCAAGTTTATCTGTTAACAGTGTTACTTAAGTGTTGATGTTAAGGGATGGGAGGATTCTTTTATTGACTGACAGGTTCATGTATGTGCTTGCAAGTCCCCATGAGCCTGATTTTGTGTGTGTATGTGTGTGTGTGTGTGTGCGCGCGCGCACACACATTCATTTGCATATGTGGGTGCAGGTATTGTGCAGGTGTGTGCACTTGTGGGGCCCAGAGTCCAACCTTGATCACTGTTCCTCAGACACTATGTAGTTCGTACTTGTGAGACAAGTTCACTCACTGAACCCAGAGCTCACCCAGTCAGCTAGTCAAAGGTCAATGAATGAATTTACTTCACAGGCTGGTTTGAATGAGAATGCTCCCCCAACCCCCATAATCTGGGTCATTACCTTAAAAAGCAAGATAAGAATTCAAACAAAACCCAACATTGTATGATACCCAAGAGTGGAGTTGATCTCTAGTGTTATATTCTAAGTCATGTCACGGAGGCAGAGGTTTAAGAAGAGTGGTCTGCTAAAACTTGACTGACACCTATAATTGAACATCTAGTGCTGGGACAGAAACTAAAATGTCCCTGCTGGGGACTTAAAGCAAGCAGGTGGACAGGGACAGTTGAGCTGTGTGGACCTTTTGGCCTTTGACTTTGCTTGAGGGCTATGGCTTGGCCTTCCACAGCTAGACTCACAGGGCCTTTTGAGCCTTAGCACTCAAAATACTGAAACCCCCTCCCCCAAAGTATACAGAATACAGCTCCTGGTCAGAGGAGTCCTGTCCATAGAAGGGCCCCAAGTGGACTGTGGGAAACTACAGGATTGCCCCTGCTCTGTGACACTGATTCCAGGCAGAGCATAGCCAGCTCTGGTCCTCTTTGTGGAGGGCCACATTTTCTCTGGAAACATGAGAGCCACCAATCAGAAGACCGAGAGAAAAGAAAGTGGGGGTAGAGGAGGGGTAGAAGTAGAAATGAGAGAAAAGGGCTGGGTGGTGGCTCAGTAGTTGTGACCAGGGGGCACTGGAAGCCACAGAACATCTGTGTGGCCAGGGCTGTCTTGATTAGGTTTTAAGACTTAAGTGAGACATCAGATGACCCCTGGGGCTGCTGTGTTCCCTACCCTTCTCTTCTGCCACAGTGGGCAAGATGGGCCACATGATACCAGTATGACTTCTTGTTTTGAAAGTCTTGGATGCCAACCAAGGAACAGCCTGGAGGGGTGGTATCTCTAAACATTTACAGAGGGGCTTTTGTGGTGGCAGGGCTGGGCATCCGACTCAGCCAGGGCAGGGCCCATGATAAACAGTCTCCTGACTCTGGGAGCAGAGATGAGATGATTCCAAAGCAGCTGGGCCATGCCAGCCGAGGAGACACACCCTTTACATAGACTTTAACTACTAGCTGCCAATCAAGAGCAATTGAACGTCGAAAGGCGTGGCTCTTCTTGTTTTTCTAGATGCTAAAACTGAGGTTAGAGAAGTATTTTGTCCCAGATTTGCCAAGGAACAGGTAGGAGAGCCAGAGGCATCAACCATAGGAGCCAGAGCAGCTGCGGGAGGTAGATGTGAGTCACAAGTTCTCTCTGTCTTTATTACTAGATTGTTAAACTGTCTGAGGCTGCAATATGTTGCATGTGTGTGCTCGTGCATGTGCGAGCGACTGCTCTCCAACTCATTTAAGATGCACATGTGCAAGTGAGCCTGGAGGCCAGAGGATAGTCGACTGTCTGCAGTGTTGCTCTCCCGGTACTGTCTTACCTACTCAACTTTCTTTCTTTTTTTCTTTTTTCTTTTCTTTCTTTTTTGTTTTTGTTTTTGTTTTTGTTTTTGTTTTTGTTTTCCAGACAGGGTTTCTCTGTATAGCCCTGGCTGTCCTGGAACTCACTTTGTAGACCAGGCTGGCCTCGAACTCAGAAATCCTCCTGCCTCTGCCTCCTGAGTGCTGGGATTAAAGGCGGGCTCCCACTTAACTTTCTTAATTCTAACTGGAATTTGGGCTGGATGTGTAACTCAGTGATAAAGCATTTGCCTAACACATTCGAACAGTACCAGCAAAAAGAAAACAAAACAAATGTGAACTGGGTCTTAGCCCAAATGACCTTGAACTCACTATGCGTCTGCAAGCTGTGGATGACCTTGAACTTTGGACTTCCCTTCTTCCATGTCCCAAGGATGGGATGACATTACTCTGCCAGATTTATTTGGGGATTGAAATCCTACAGGGCTTAGGGAGTGGGGGCTAGAGGCAAAGAGCCTCATGGTCTCAGGGACAGATATGGACTGTGAACCAAAAACATGAGAGAGGGAGCGGGGAAGGGGGAAGCACACTCAGGCAGATAGACACACGGACCAACCAGTGAAACATGGCAGGAAGTGCGTTTGACTTCACTGGCAGGAAGCACCCAAAGAGGTGAATCCACAGAGACAGGAAGCCGATTCCTCTTTCCCAGGGGCAGGGGGGGTAGGTAAGAGGGACTTTTTAATGGCCCAAGTTTTCTTTGGGGGTTTGTATTAATTAAGTTTCCTGTTGTGGTGACCACATGACTTACAGTTTGCGGGTACATTCCGTTATGGGGAAGTCATGGTTTTCAGGAGCATAAGGAGCTGGTTTCATTGATTTGCAGACTGGAAGGAGACATGAACACAGGTGGTTGGCTCTCTTTGTCCTTTTAACTCAGTCCTGGATCCCAGTCCATGGGATAATTATATTCCCATTCAGGGATAGACTTCCCTTTTTAGTTAAACTTTTTTGGAAACAACTCACAGAGACAGGCAGAATGTGTTTGCCTAGTGATTCTGAATCCAATCAGTTGGTAATAAGGCTTAACAATTGCAGGGTAGTGGAAATGGTTCCGAACTAAACAGGCGGTAGTTACAGTGTGGTGAACATATTATATACCACTGATGCCTAAACTTTTTTAATGATACTGAGGATGGAGCCCTGGATCCTTTGTTGTTAGGCCAAGTGCTCCAATATGGAGCTATGTGTGCCTCAGCCCTGAACTCCTTTCAAAGGTTCAGTCCATATTACAGGAGTTCTGTTTCAATAAGACATTTGAAGGAGGCCCAAGTAGAGAAGAACAAAATGGGTCATCTCTCTCCTTGCTTGGTTCCTGTTACCCAAGTGGCTTTAGTCTGATCCTCTTTCAACCCCGGATGGATGTGTCCTTGTCTACTGGCATGAATGTTTGGTGAGATTCAGTGGTGGGAGTAAGTACTCCTTGTGCTTATTCAGCAAATGTTAACAATAGATGAAAGATTGGTCGAGTCTGTGGATGAAGTTTCCAAATGCTGGCTGAGGATGATGGGAAATGGAGGTAGCAGAGGATAAGGAAAAAAACAAAACAAACAAACAAACAAACAAACAAAACCCCCAAAACCCCACCAAACTGTTACTAAGCTGGAAGGCCTGCTGAAGAAGACCAGGGCATGAGGTAACCAGGTAACTGGTGTTTCTATGGCTACCATGTGCTCCTTGTTTCCCTCACCCCCACCCCTCTGGTACTGCTGAGGTGTCTGACTGCAGATGAGAAGGTAGATTGGCTGTAGAAGGCGGGGCATTGTGCTTGACCACAGTGGTGAGACCAGAGACCTTATGGAGTGGAGAGCTTTGGGAAGAGGCGGGTCAGAGACCTGATGAATAGAGGCAAAGAACCACAGAAAAATTTGGAAAGCAGTGGCTGCAGAACTCTAAGGGTGAAGAATAGCCTGGGAGTCCTGAGAGCCAAGTCCAGGACAGTGAACCAGGAAGTGTGCAAGCCATCTGGCTCAGGTACCGTGAAGGCCAAAGCCACTGGATTCCAAGCAAGCACAATCTTGCAAGCCCAAGACCGTGGGTTCTAAAATTTGCCATTCGTAATAACCCTTTTGGACATGGGAAGAAGCTATGGAAGTGTCCATTTATTCCCCACTAAAACTAATGTTTTAAGATATAATTTCATAAATTGACAGTAGTATGTGTTTTGTTTTAAATAAATAAATGTACACTAGCTGGGAGCCTGTGTAGAAAGGCTTTCCGTCTAAAAAGCCTCTGGCTGCCTGGTGCAGTCCTCGATGGTGGGAGACCAGACTTAGTGGCTTGTTGAGACAGACACCATGCTTCTTTGTATCTCCTCATGGTTGGCAGCTAAGGAGCTCTTAGGGAGAGGTCATGAGCTCACCCTGCTTCTGGCTCTTTCCAGACCTACTGTGTGGAGACCATCTTATTTACTTACTGACTTCTGCTATCCTGGGGATGGACTCCCCTGTTTCTAGACTGGAATCTCCAGTGATTCTTGGCCTTGTGCAGACAGGTACTCAGTCTCCAGCCTACACGCTCAGCATAAGGTCAGTAGTTTTAGATTCTATCCCTCCTTCTGCTGTTTCTCTCCCTCTCTTCCTTCTCCCTTTCCTATTCCTTGCCTTCCTTCTCCTCCCCCTACTCCTCTCTCCTTCCCACTCTTCCTCCCCCCTCCTCCCCAATCCCCCTACTCCTACTCTCTCTCCCCCTCCGATTCCTGCTTCCCTCCTTCTTTTCTCTGTCTTTCCCTCCTCCCTCACCTCCTTTCTTTCCCCCTTCCTCTTTTGTATGTACATTGATTTTTTTTTTAATCCTCTAAGGATTACCACCCCTCCCCCAACACACACACACACACACACACACACACACACACACACAATTAGGAACCCAGGGTCCAGTCTTGCTGAATTTTGAAATTTGATATGGAAGTAAACCTTTGAGGGGTAAGTGGGAGCCAGTTCGAATTCTGGTGTCACCCTTTGCTGCTGAGCAAGTTGCTTAACCATTGACTTCCAGTTTCATGTTAAAAGTAGAGCAGAGAAAGTCTGGTAAGGATGTGTGTGTGTGTGTAATCAAAGGTGTGAACAGCACACGTGAAAATAAGTCCCTTCCCGTCAGCAGACTCAGTGATTCAGGACCTTTGTCACCTTTCAGATATTCCTTCCCTATGCCATTGCTTCCTGTACACTGGAGAGCCTTGCCTAAGCTTTCTCCTAGCTCTTTCACAGGCTCTGAAGGTGTCCTTGATGTGGGCTCCTTAACCTTTGCCTTCTGAGTTCCTTCCCCCAGCCTTAATGCTTTCAGGGCAGGTTAGTCTGTTCTTAGTCATATCCTGGTGTCTGTCAATGAAAGAACTCATTAGTATGTGTGCCTTTCCTGTCCAGCACACAGTTTGATAAGGAGCTGAGGGGGAAGAAATAAAATAATACCTCTTAGACTAGGCATGGGGATCAGGTAGGAGGGGAGGGGAGGGACATGTTTCAGAGTTATCCCCTTAGCATCCTGGCGGGAAATAGACAGGCATGGGGCTGGAGCAGTATCTGAGGGCTTTGTATTCTGACCCACAGGCAGCAGAAGGCAGAGAGAGACGGAGACAGAGAGACAGGGAGAGACACAGACACACCACACACACACACACACACACACACACACACACACACA
>NC_034594.1:101730856-101741049 GCF_900095145.1 Mus pahari
AGAGAGAGAGAGAGAGAGAGAGAGAGAGAGAGAGAGAGAGAGAGAGAGAGAGAGAGCAGGAGCACACCACATGGCCTGGTGTGGGTCCACTCCCGTGACATACCTCCCCCAGCAACAAGATCACCTAATCCGTCCTTCCAAACGATTTATCATCAGTTGGGTTCTAAGCATTCAAACATAAGAGCCTGTGGTGTGTGTGCGGCTGGGGATGGGGAACATTCAAACCACCGCAGTGTTCATAGTGACACAGGCCTATAACCCTAGCACTAGGAAGGAAGGGGGAGGAGGTGGGAAGATAGGGGATGCAAGGTCAGCTCATGCTGTATTGAAAGTCTGTGTCAAAGTAGAACACGTGAATAAATACATAAATGAGTGACAAATAAAGTCAATATTTTCATTTATGTTTGGAATTTCAACATTGATGTTAATATTTGTACCCTTCCTTCCTTCCTTCCTTCCTTCCTTCCTTCCTTCCTTCCTTCCTTCCTTCCTTCCTTCTTAATTTCTCCCCCTCCCTTTACTCTCTCCCTCCCTTTATCCCTCCATCCCCCTCTCCCTCTCTTTTCTGTCCCTTTGTTTCTCTTTTGCCCGAGAGAATGGTTTTGTAACATAAGACTCTCTGAAATTCTTAATCATTTAATATTTTTACAATTAAGATGGGCTAATGGATGTGAACATCAGAATAGTTGAAAACAAGAGCCTAATGCTGTACCTGCAATGTAATAGCTGTGCTATATAAAGTGTGTTGCCATTATAAATTAGAATAAAGAGAAAAGAGGTATTCATATTCTCTGCAGGCAGCCCAGCCTTCTGTGAAAAGGACCCTATTGATTAAACCCTTAGAAAGTTTAAAAAGCCCCCCTTTTAGCCCTAAGATATTGGCACACTTATGATGGATGCGTACGAGCAGATAAAACGTTTGAGCATTTTCCATGGAAGAAGCAGGGATCTTTTCACAGCAAGAGGCAGTGGAAGAATATTCACTGCAATTAAAAGCTGCAGTGTGACTTTCAGGAAATGTACATTTTTCCTGCCTGAAGAGTCATTTAAAAAAAAAAAGTAATAGCCTGATGGAAATGAAGAAGTGATGGGATTGAAGGGTTGTTGGTACCAGTTTCCCTCCCCTCCCCTCCCCTTCCCCCTCCCCTCCCCCCCTCCCCTCCCTTCCAGTCTTGAACCTGGTAGTGAAATCTCTGGTTGACAAATAAGTCCTAGCAGCCATCCTCTTTCTCAACCCTTCTTCTTCAACACTGGGAGTAAACCTGACTGGTGAACTCCAGCTGTGGCTTTGGCCATAAGGCCAGCTGCAATGTGCTTGCCTTCAGTTTGCAGGGGAAGTGCTCCTGAGACCACTTTGGACACTAATAGCTGAGCTGCTCCAGTCCCTTCTGTAACAGCGCATCCCCTCACCCCCACCCCCATGCCTGAAGTTGATTCTCCACTGTTTTTAATACTTAACATAAGTATTCAGGACTAAAGCCTAACAAGTTTCCTTTTCTCTAGGGAGGAAGGTTTTTACATAGTAAAGCTTGTGTAGCCACAGATGACCTTGATCATCTCTCCTCCTCTTGCCTACACCCTCTGGGCTCCCACAGACAGTTTATGCAAGCTGGAGCTGGAGCCCAGTGTTTGTGATTGACCTACATCCCCGGTCCCCCAAGGCAGCTTTTTTCTTTTTCTTTTTTTCCTGGATACTTTTCTATCCAGAAAATATGATTGGTTAAATCTGTGGATGTGTTCCCATGGATACAGGGAGCCCTGTGGTCTGGAAGTACCTTGATGATTGTCCTTCAGTAACTATAACTCATGTTACATTTTGCTGAAATCTCAAAATACTTTTTGGCTTCATCATGACCAAGACCAGTTGGTGGATAACAGACACTCTTAGGTCTTGTAACTTGGTGTATCAATAAGTAGGCACACATATTGCCCTAATGCAATTATATCTTTAAAATATTTTTAATGTATTATTGTTGACACAGGGCATGCTCACTATGTGGCTGAGGCTAACCTTGAACATCTGAACCTTGTGCCTCCACATCCTGAGGAGGTAGGCTCAGGTCAAGAAAACTTGAAGACTTTGGGTCCTTATTTTCTTTCAAAGAATGATACTCAGGAGGCTGGGGATATAGGTTAGTTGGTAAAGTGTTTACTTGGTATGCAAGAGGCCTGGATTCAATCCCAAGGACCCCCCCACATCAGGTGGCAGACTATAATCCCAGTACTCACTGAGGTGGAGAGCAGCCAAACCAAGCTACGCCACAGCAGTGGTGCCAGGGAAGGGGCATGATTCCCTCTGGGGTCAGGTGATCTGAGGGAATCCAACCTGGGACTGTTTCTGTCAGAGAGTAATAAAAAGTTCTTCCTTAAGGACAGTTGTTCAGTGTATCCAAGCCTATTTTATTTAGTCTGTGTGTGTGTGTGTGTGTGTGTGTGTGAGAGAGAGAGAGAGAGAGAGAGAGAGAGAGAGAGAGAGAGAGAGAGAGAGGAGGGCCCTTGTGCCACCTGCCCTGGTGCGTGTGTGGGGAGCGGGAAGACAGCTTTCCAGATTTGGCTTTGCCTCTCTCCTTTCACCACATGGGTCCCTGGGCTCCAACTCATGTTATCAGGCTTGGTGGCGAGTGTTACCTCACTGGCCCAGGTGAGTATTTCCATTACCCTACTTGGACTGTAAAAGAGCTTGGACCAGTCTTTGGGCTCCTGGGTGTTTGTATATTAGTAAGCAGGTGGCAGAAATGAAAGCTAAGTGGGATAAAAGTTGTGTGCGTAGCTGGAGGAAGAATGGCTGTGAGCCCTTGTCGTCTGGGGATGATTGGAATCATCTGCTTGGCTCTGGAGGTGAGTTCAAGGCCCCACAGATAGATAGAGCATCCTTCTCGGCTCTCTCTCGGCCTGATGTTTACAGCACCGGAAGGACCGCTCGGGAATGCCCCCGTGAGCTTCCAGGCCCACGTGGATGCATTTTCATCACAGCTGTGATAATGCAAGTCAATGTCTGAGCTCCTGGCAGGTAACACATTTTGCCTGCAAAACTCCCGAGCAGAGACTAATGGCAGAAATAGTTACAGGGCACCGGCAGAATGAGGGATCGCCCCAGGCACCTTGCCTTACAACTGTGGGAAAGCCCTCAGGCCCAGGACGAGGGCAGACAATGAGGCTGCTGGAGACAGAGAGGAGGGGATACAGGGTAGTCAAGGAAGCCCAAGGGTATGACTCCTAAGGAGAGTGTATTACTGTGACATTATGCCTACAGATGAAACCTGAGGGTAACTTTCAACTCACAGTTCAGGTAAAACAATGCAGCACAGGGGGAAGGTGTCCCATGGCAAGGTCATTGGCACTGCCTCTCACAGTTAGGGTAGTCTTCTCTAGTCTAGAAACTGCCATAAATGTGCCCAGCGGTTTGTCTCCCAGGTGACTATAGGTGCCATAAAATATTCAACCAGGGAACTCAGGAAAGAAAGTTACTGGAAATGCTCCCCTGTAACATAATTCGCCTTTTTATGGTTCCGTTTAGGGCCTGGTGAGATGGTTCAGTGAGTGAAGGCATGTGCCTGCAGGCTGGAGGTCCTGGGTTTGATCCCCAGTACCTGGGTTTGGTCCCACATAGGGACCACACATACATAGACACATAGACACACACTAAAATAAATGAGAAAAGACTTTCACATTTGAAGCTATCCTGACTGTCCCGGAACTGAAGACTCCTGGATCAGCTTCCTGGGTGCTGGGGTCATCAGGACATTTTCCTGTGTTTCTGTGTGTTTCAGCTAAGCTAAATCAGAGTTTTACAACTTCCTCTAGGTTTACATCCTGGTTATTTTGATCCCACCCTTTAGGCAGGTGGGGTGCATCAGGACAGATACAGAGGGTGCTCTGGACGGGGTTCCTGGTGTCCCATGGGAGGAGATACTAACTTGTTCAAAAAAAAAAAAATACTCCAACCCCACCCCCAACCAACACACACCATGGACCTGGATAGTTTCCCTGAAAAGGCCGGAGAAGTCTTCTTCTTGGGTGGTGTGTTTCCTTCCAGCCTGGCTTGCTTCATCCATCCATCCACCCATCCACCCATCCATCCATCCACCCATCCACCCATCCACCAATCCATCTACCCATCCATCCATCTACCCATCCATCCATCTACCCATCCATCCATCCACCCATCCATCCATCCATGTGTGTGTGTAAAATTGAGTTTCTGTGCACCCCATGCATGCAGGTGCCTGAGGGAGCCAGAAGAGGGCACCAAATCCCCCGTGGAATTGCCTACAAGGGATTGTGTGCTACCTGGATGCTGAGAACCAACGGGGGGGGGGGTCCTCTGCTAGAGCTGGATGTGTGACTATAACTACTGAGATGTCCCCCCCCCCCCCCCCCCGCCTAGACTGGCCTGTTATTAATCCTTTTTTAAATGATAATGTTTTCCATTCAAGGCTGCCTGTCTCCTAGGGGTTTTCTATATTGCCTGCTAGACCCTGCTGGGTGATTAAGCCGCTCACTCAGCATCTTAAATGCCATCAGAGGACTGTTTGCTTACAGCAGCCAGCTGTATTTCTCAAGGCCTTCACTGAGTGGTGCACTAACTGCTTCAGGAGAAAAAGACCTTATGCTATGGGAGTCAAGGATCAGCAGATATAGGATCCACACTGATCCCCTCTTCCCTGCCTGCTCCTCCTATCCCATCCCATGTGTGACGGTCAATATTGTCAACCTGACAAGATTTAGAATCATGCAGCTGGTCCCAGCACCTGATAACATTTTGTGGATTTCTGGGAGGTTCTTAGTCCTTCCTCCCAGAACAGTGAGAACAAAGATAATTGGAAGTGAGGAGGGGTGGGAGGGGAGGTTACACTTGCTGCAGCCGGCAGTCATTGGGTTAGCAATCACTTGTACAGCTCTTCTGATGCCCTGCTTCAGCCCCTTCCTGTGTAAGTATCTTAATGATTATAGCTCCTGAAGGGGATTCTGGTCAATTGCTGGAACTTTAGAAGCATCTTTCATGTTCCAGAGCCACACCAGCATTCTAGGTTGTTCTGTGGTGGCTAGCAGCATCACTGGATTAATTCTGGTGAAATTCAGGGTTCTTAGATTTAATGCTTGTAGCCAAGACTTTTGGGAATGTCCAGATAGGCTTGGACAAGGATGAGAAGTGGCCAGTTACGGGTGGAGCTGTAGGGAGGAGGAGCTTGGACACAGGGTACTTGCTGGGTGGGGACATTTAGAGCTGTCAGGGAAGGACCATGGATATCATCATGTTGCGCCTGCCGGTGGAAGGACTTATTGTATCCAGTCATTTGCTTGCCCAGCTCATTGCCTGGGCCCCTGATCTGGGAGCCAGACTGGGTCTGGGAGGAACAGGAAGGAAGTGAGGTAATTTTCTAGTTTTGTGTAATCTGGCTCTGGTCTAGTGAATGCATTTTTCTGCTGGGTACACTGTTACCTGGTAACTCACTTAACAGCTGAATGATGGCCTCTGGCCCTCCCGGTCCTGCGGACAGGATCTGAGTCAGGGATTCCTCCCTCTTGTCTCCAGGCCTTCCTGGTTCCTGAGCTACCCAGGAGCAGTCAGAAGCCTGGGGCCCCAGCAGCTTCAGGATTCACCGCTGCTCTGACCTCCCCTTGGTTATTAATAACTTGCAAATCAGTTTAATAAAGTAGTACTATTTAGTTTTCTTCTGATTGAGGATGGGATGAGGGCCAGGGATGGAAGTTGGCAGAGTGCTCCCCTAGTGTCTACCAAGCCTTGGGTTCTGTCCCCAGAAGCACATAAGCTGGGCTTAGTGTTGAATGTCTGTCTTCTCAGCATTCGGGGTGTGGAGGCAGGAG
This sequence comes from Mus pahari, assembly GCF_900095145.1. Lineage (NCBI taxonomy): Eukaryota > Metazoa > Chordata > Mammalia > Rodentia > Muridae > Mus > Mus pahari. The sequence goes on from NC_034594.1 coordinate 101,736,686, forward strand.
ATGAGAAACTCAAGATCATGCCAAGTTTGAGGCCAGCCTAGGCTAGGGGAGGACTGTCTAGAAGGAAAATATAAGTGTGATATGGTAGAGGTAAAGTGTGATATGGTAGAGGTCTCTTTCACGGGCCTGCCACATTGGATCAGTTTGCTTTGATACATTGTTTCTTTTTTATTGCTGCCCCAGTGTAACTGACAGAAGCAACCTAAGGGTTCTTTTGGCTCACAGGTCAGATGTACATCATCACAGCAGCAGCAGGAGTGGGATGCAGCTGGTCACATTGTATCCACAGACAGGAAGCAGAGAGAGATGAATGCTGGTGCTCAACTGGTTTTCTCCTTTTTCGCTTTCTCCTTTTTATTCCCTAAAATCCCAGCCCATGGGAAAGTCTTGCTCATCTTCAGGGTGGGATCTCCTTTAATGAAACTACTTTGGAAACACCCTCAAAGACACACCCTGATGTGTAGTTCCTTGGCGATTCTAAATCCCCCTCAAACTGACAAAAGAGATTAACAATCATGAATATCTATTTCAAATCCCTGTTTTTAATTCCTTGCTGAACTCTTTGGGCCTTTGTTGTGGTTGTTAGAATGGTTTTAATCATACATGGAAGAAAAAGAAACACTTATATAGTCTGTATAACAGTCTATCTTGCTGGAAAGGTCTGATCTCCTCAAGTGAACTTGAGTGTATACACACTGGTGCTCGAACACAGGCGGACACACACAGGATCACACACTCACACATAGGCACACATACACACATGGAGACAGGGGAGGGAAGAAGTGACAGCAAAAGGGAAATAGAGATAAAAGGGAACTTCCAACAATGAAATGAAGAAGTAGCAAGCCCTCTGGATGTAGCTGGTTAACTAAGTACATACCCATTACTAAATAGGATTGAACTGAATGGTTGCCATAACAGGACCAAGAGGAGCCGAGGCTCACATTCCTATACAGCTGCCACGCAGCCTCGCCGCCGCCTCCTCCTCCTCCTCCTCCTCCTCCTCCTCCTCCTCCCATTCTTCTTGCTTTTGTTTTGTTTTGTTTTTTTGCAACAGAGTCTCACTGTACTCCCCAGGCTGGCCTCCACCTTCCAGGCTCACGTGATCACTAGGCACCAGTCTCCCATGTCAGTGGTCAACCTTGTCAGCTGTCAGCAAAGATCCCAAGACAAGGAATTACAGAAAATTGGACCCCATTTAAAAAAAAATATTTTCAAAATTATTATTATTTGTGCTTGTGTCTGGATGAGGGGTGGGACACCTGAGTGTCATGGTGTGGAGGCAGGAAAAAGATGTCAGATCCCTTAGAACTGGAGTTACAAGCTGCCAAAAGCTGCCCAAAACTTGTTATTTCCTCATTTAATTTTTGGGGTTTTTAAAAATATTTAATTGAAAAAAATCATATATATATATATATATATATATATATATCTCCTGTAATAGCAGTGCATCATGCAGGAAAGATTTCTCAGGTGTCACGTGTAAAGTATGTGTCACATGGGTAGTTGGTGCATAGGGACAGTAAGGACTAGTGTGTTCTTGGTACAGCTGGGGATAGCTCAGCAGCAAAGCAGGTGAACAGTGTGCACAAGGTTTGGGTTCCATCCTTGACAGTGGCAGGCAGAGTAATAATTTTAGGCTTAGAGAGATGGCTCAGCCATTAAGAGTGCGTCCTGCTCTTCCAGAGGATCCAAGCTTGTTGAGGCTGACTTTCCTTTTACAGTTGAAGTTACAGTGAAATGTCACACATAGCCTCACAGTGACATTATCACCCATCTCTATCATACATCCTGTACCGTTCCACAAGATAATATCGTCTACTGATGTCATAGCAGTCTCCGATCATGGTGGGAGAAAGTGGCCAGAGAGTGGCTCATTTCTCCAAACATGCTGCTGTCGGTGGGCGAGTGACTTAGGTCTGCACAGCAGCTGAGTGGTGGGGTTAAAATTTCCCCAAAGTCCCACAGCCACGATTTGAAGAGTTGAGATTTGAACTCTGCTTCCTACCGTGTGGCATTGCTAGGCATCATCGTCTCCTTATGGGGCCTGATGGTTATTTCTAATTGTCATTTTGGTTGGCAGAACCCTCAGTCACCTGGGGGAGAGAGCCACAGGGATAGGCTGTAACCTGTTGTTGTGACTTAAACTCTTTGTTCCTGGTGTTGCGTTATTTTATTACAGTAACAGAAATGAAACTAGAAGAGAGCTTAGTAATAGTAAGGGTCAGGAGCCCTGAAGACGTTACTGAGTTCCTGCTGGGCAGGAAGCACATGGTGAGTACAGTTACTACTGGCTTTCCCAACCTTTCCACACCCAGGGAGTGGATGCCAATATTACCAATACTTGGCTGGAGATTAAACCAAACTTTGGAAGTGTTAAACCTGGGAAATGTTCGTTAAAGTTCATTTAGACATGTCTGAATGTCCACTATCAGAATAGTAAATAAAACCATAAAAATGTAGATTCGGTGGATTGGCAAATATCTCTGCTGAATTTTGTATGAGATGCTGTGTCAGAGCTGAGAAGTAGATGTCCTCCTGGGTCGCTGAGTCTGCTTAGAGGAGTGTCCACACCCAGTGGGAGAGGTGGAAGCAGCAGAGAGACCTAGAGTTTGGCAGGGATGCAGGGTGAGGAGGGTGGGCCAGGAGGCTAATGTACAAATGATAGGGGGCGTTATGTTAGAACCACTCAACTAAGCAGACCTTGAGTCAGGAGGGCCTTAGTGGCCAGCACCTGGTCTTCGAGAGGTGCTATCTAAACCTCTTTATTTAAGTGGAAAGGTGTGTGTGTGTGTCTGTCTGTCTGTATTAAAGTTGGAGAGGTGCTATCTGAACCTCTTTATGGAAATGGAAAGGTGTGTGTGTGTGTGTGTGTGTGTAGTGTGTCTGTCTTTATTAAAGTTGGAGAGGTATTATCTAAACGGCTTTGTTAAAGTGGAAAGGGGTGTGTCTCTGTGCTTGTCTGCCTTTATTAAAGTTGAAGAGGTGTTATCTAAACCTCTTTATTAAAGTGAAATGGTCTGTCTGTCTGTCTGTCTGTCTACTCCTGGGAGTACCCCTGGTAGGGGTTGAGGAGTATGTTGGGAGGGGGGAGGGTGAGTCTGGAGAGAGCTCAGCCACTTAAGGAGCTGTAGTGATCTTCTAGGGAGGAGATGCTTAAGGTGAGCGTGAGGATCATGGTGGGTCTGTTGGCTGTGGTCTGTCAGCAAATGTGAGCTTTTCTGAGTAGAGGCAGGAATCTGAGGGTGGTGATCAAGTTGAATGTTCAGGGAGAAAAAAACAGGGAATATTTCTCTTGGGCTAGCTGGCCTTATTAGGCTCTGAGAGAAATGGATGCATTTATGCACCCCCTCCAAGGAGAAATTCATATATGTGTGTGGCAGGCAGGTGGGGTGTGTATGTAGCTGGGCAGATGTGCATGCTTGCACATACATATGTGGAGGCCAGGAGATAGATAGCCTCAGGTTTCTACTGGCCATCCACCTAGGTTTTATTTGAGAATGGGCCTCTCACTGGGAGGGAGCTTGCCAGCCTCAGAGCTCCTCTCCAGCACTGAGATTACAAGCACCCCACCCCCACCCCACCCCCACACACCTGGCTTTTTGCTGGGGCTCTGGGGATGAAACTCAGGTCCTCATGGTTGTATGGCAAGCGCTTCACTGGCAGAGCTAACTCTCCAGCTCTTTTTGCCCAGAATTGGTTAAAGATAATGGACAGTTTGTTGTAATCCTGGACATATCTCTGGACTGGCTTGATCCTCTGGAACTTTCTGTGATGACAGAGTTATCTGCCTGTATGGCAGCCACTGAGCTTTTGCATGGACTCTTGAAGCTGAAATTGGAAAGGGAGGATTTTCTCAGGATGCTACCAGGCCTCTCCTAGGCCTTCTGAACTAGGATCTGGGCTGCTCTGTATGTTCAGTTGGCCACATTCCTAGGGAAACAATGTGGTGTGGAATGTTTCCATGTTGAGACCTGGACAGATCCAGGTGAAGGCGCGGAGCACGTGGTGTCTTCTGCCAGGCTCCGGAAGGACACGCCTAGCACCTTCCGGCCCCACCTGCCCTTGGAGGCCATGCCCCAGGCAAGTCACCTGCTCTGCGGTTTACTTTTTCAATGTAAATCTGAGTCTTTGTAATGAATAAATCCTGAGAACAAATTCAGAATAAGGTAGATGTGTCTTTAAACCCACTGGGAGGCCCTTAGAGAGATCTTTAGCTTTCTGAATGTGTTTCTTCTTCTGAAGGAAGAGAATAGCAGTACCTCAAAGAAGTATTTATGTTGGGCCACGTGCACTAAGGGTCTTGGCACATAGAAGGTTCTGGTTTTTTTGTTTGTTTGTTTGTTTTTGTTTTGTTTTGTTTT
>NC_034594.1:101741324-101752008 GCF_900095145.1 Mus pahari
CCCTCCCCTCCCCTCCCCTCCCCTTTCCTTCCTCTTCCCTTCCATTCTCTTCCTTTTCCCTTTCTTCCCCTTCCTTCTGTTCTCTCTTTTCTTTCTTTCTTTGACAGGGTCTCAAGTAGCCCAGGCTAGACTCATACTCTTTATATAGTTAAGGATGGCCTTGAACTTTTGATTCTCTTGTCTCTACCTCCCAAGTAGAAGGATTCACATGTATCAAGCAAGCACTGAAATCTTCTTTTCTTCATGCCTGTTGATGCATTGTTCCTGCCATGTATTTAACTAGACTTTGTAGCATGGTCATCAAGGAGACTTAAGACACGGAGGGGATGTGACTGGACTGAATGCCATGTCAAGGGACTCTTATGAAGCTAAGAATTGCAGTACTATCTGATAGTGAACCCATGGCTTCTGATATCAAGAAATAGTTGAGTAGTACTGGCTTCAGAATTCCAGTGTTTTCATCTCTCTGCAGGGAAGAGAAGTAACTAGACCTTCCGTTTAAACTCCCCAGGTTTCTGTGTATTAACATTTTCATAGCAGTTTCCTTTATCATTTCCTTATCTGGGTCCTCTGTTTGCTCACACTTGAGGTTGATTTAGCATGTTACCGGAACCCAGCCTTGTCTCCCAGACATCATTAATACCTCCTTTCTTGTGCAGTGTAAGTGTGAAATTCATCAAAAAGCAAAGGGAAATTAATAACCTGTTGGTATTCACAACTCATCGGAGACCTCACAGCAGGTCCCTTCTCTGAATTAGCAAATACCTCAACATATTCAAAGGTATAGTGAAGGTATTTGGGACATGTCCCTGTGTTCCTTCTGCTTTGATGATTGGTCAGTACATTGTCATGAGGTCACTGAAAGACCCCTAGGAAACATTAAATCAACGGACTTTCTTCTTTCCAATATATTTCTTGTAGATAAATGAGAGGAGCCACACCATTGTCGCCAATTTGCTTCTTGTCAATAGTGGGAGGCTTGCCCTAGGAGATGCAGTTTTGATCTCTATTTACAGTACACTACACTTGATCTCATGCTCGCCCCTTTCTTTCCTGTGACGTGTGGGAAGCTGCATTTCACAGGATACAGTATGGTGAGCGCATCATGGAAAAGGATGGGGAGTTATAATTATAATTATAATTCCTCACTCAGCTTTTACTGAGGGTGACAGAGGACACGCTTTTGCCACCAAAGTGTTCCTGCGATTACACTAGGGATAGCAGGCAGCAGTCACCTTCCATTAAGGGCGTGAGAGAAGGCTCCTTACTATTTCAGTGATAGCATAAGGTGTTGAGTGAATCAGCAGCAGCCTCATCGTGAGGAATTAAAAATAGAGAGGAATGGCTGGCATCATCCTATAGCGAGCTGTTAAGGAGCAGAAAAAAGGACCAGAGTTGTGTAAGCAAGAGACCTCTCTCAAGTGTCATAGCCCAGCTCCCGTGGTAATTGCTGTGAGTGGTAAATCTCAAATTTTGGCATACCCCAAATCACTCATTGCTGAGGTCCATCATAATTCCTGATTTGTAGGTTTATGCAAGGTGTGCACCAGTGAGCATGTGTGTGTGTGTGGGGGGGGAGCGTGCATGTGTATAGGTAGACAAACCTGTGTGGAAGCCATAGGTCGGCATTCGCTATCTTCCTAAATAGTCTTCACCATATTTTTTGGAGGCCTGAGATTTGTCTTGACTATGTTGTTCCCCACCATCCTCTGAGGTTGCAGCCTCTTCCTCTTCCACAATTAAACCCTGCTCTCATGGTCTCTGTTGACGCTTTCATCGTTTAGATGTAACTAAGAGGAAGATCTAGGTCTGGGACATAGCTCAGTTGGCAGAATGCTTGCCTTTCATGCACAAAGCCTTGGGTTTATGCCCAGCCTCGCATAAACCACATGGTACATGCCTTAATCTTAGCACTCTGGAGGTGGAGGTAGAAGAATCACAAGTTCAAGATTATCCTTGGCTGTGGATGGAGTTTGAGGCCAGCCTGGACTACATGTAGACCCTGTATGTGTGGAACATCAGTGCATAAGCCCAGGATAAAGTGGGTGTCAGCTTGATAGAAACTATGACAGCAGCCACAGCCCCAACAGAATAGGAGGAAAAGTCTAGAAGTATCTCAAGGTTTATCTTTTTGTATATGAAAATAAATAATAATAAATAAAAAAAAAAAGAAAAGAAACTATGACAGCATTGGGCAGTTTTGAAATATAGGAAGGGGACACGACCTCCTCTATCATTTTCTTTACAGACAGACCTGGGAATGGCTATAAAATGTCACCAAATGACCCCTGTGAATGCTTTTATAGTTTAGGGGTAATTAAGAAACAGGAAAATCCAGGACTGGGGACAGAGCTCAGTTGGTAGGAGATGGCGCCGTCTGGAATGATTGGGGTTATGTACATGGCTCTTCGGGAAATGAGATTTAAGATTACTTGGCCATTAAAGCATTACCCAGGGTGGAAATAAACATCTCTTCTACTTCTCACTGACCACAAACTTTTCGAATGCCCAGAGCCAGTGTTCCTTCCATGATTTGGGAAGTAGCTTGTTTGATATTTAAGCTACTTCTTAACTATCTGGCTGTTGCCTTAGAAAAGTAATCAAGACTTGAAAGCTCTTGGGGAAGTGAAGGTTTAAAAAGTCCTGACTGGGGCTACAGATGCTCAGTGGCTAACAGCACCCACGCTCTTGTTGAGGACATGAGCTTGGTTCCCAGCACCCACATGATTTGGAAGGTCTGATGCCCTCTTCTAGCCTCCGTGGGTACCAGCATTCATGTAGAGCACATACCCACACACATACGTGTAATCAAAAATTAATTAGAAGTGTTTATGTCACTCACAGTTCTTTGAAAGTGACAGTTTTACCAGTGGTGTGATTCATAGTTGACCTATAGATTTTGCTCATGTGACATAATTTTGATGATGTGACAACATTTTGAGGAATTTTCTCTAGAAAAATGTAATTACTTGAGGCCACTGGGGAAATGGCTCAACCCATAGAGGGCTTGTCACTTAAACCTGGGAATCCATGCTTGGATCCCTAGCACCCGTATAAAAAGCCAGGTGCAGTGGCATACGTCTGTCACCGTATCGCTGGGGGGAGACAGAGACCTGAGGGTCTCTGGAGCTCACTGGCTGCCCAGCCTAGCCAAGTTGGTGAGCTCCTAGTTTCATGAGAAACCCTATTTCAGAAAAGTAAGGCAGAGGCTGGAGAGATTGCTCAGTGGTTAAAATCACTTGCGGCTCTCACAGAGGACCTCGGTTTGATTCCTAGCACCTGCACAGAGGCTTACAACCATCTGTAACTCCAGTTTCAGGGCATCCAGTACGCTCTTTTGGCCTTATCCGGCACCAGGCATGCATGTGTCTCTTTCTCTCTCTCTCTCTCTCTCTCTCTCTCTCTCTCTCTCTCTCTCTCTCTCTCTCTCTCTCTCTCTCTCCTCTCTCTCTCTCTCTCTCTCTCACACACACACACACACACACACACACACGGTCCCACATAAATAGAACCCATGCCCCTCATCTCCCCACACATCCCCAGCATCTCCATTTAACTGGAGTCATGAGAATTAGTAGCTCTGTTCTTTAGTGTAATCTTTTCTCAGCATTCCTTCCTTCGCTTCACTTGGAGCTGTGTCGGATAGAGGCTCACCTGAAAAGGGTTCACTTAGTTCTTGGCAGGGATTCAGCCCCACCCATCAGTAAACATTTACTGAGTCCTGACTGCTTCCTAGAGACAGTGGATCTGAAACAGTTGAGGTTTTAGCCTGCATCCAAGGTGCCTCTACCCCACCCCACTCTGGTTTTGCTTATAGCTTGCTCACAGGGATCAAGTTGTTGACTCTGTAAATCCTTCTATGCCATGGTTTTTAGAAAGAGGAAACTGTCCCCACATGGATTAAGAAAGAAAGAAAAAAAAAGAAATCTATTTTAGAGCACACTTTTTCATGAAGTCTTTAAGAATAAGGATGAGTTGATCAGGTTTAGAAGACGTAACCAGTTGGTTTGAATGTGTGTGTGAAGGAATGAAGTCAGATCTTTTCCTTCCCTCCTACAGGGGCCTTGACTGTTTAATAATTCTTATAGGAAACATCGCTTGGCTATCAGAGATGGTTGTTTGTTTGTTTGTTTGGTGTGTATGTGAGGGGGGAGAGAATATGAGAATGTGTGTGTGTGTGTGTGTGTGTGTGTGTGAGAGAGAGAGAGAGAGAGAGAGAGAGAGAGAGAGAGAGAGAGAGAGAGTAAGGGGAATGGATGGATGGACGGACAGACAGACAGAGGGAGTGTGTTTGAGTCATGTTTTCATCCTTGGGATTGGGTCGTCTTTCTGTCCTCTTGCCAACTCTCATTTTGTAGCAGAGCCATTGTGAGCTTGTTTCTGTGTGCACTGTGTGTTAATGTGTTAATGTGCTCTAGTCAGGGACATGTTGGAGTTGGTAAAAGGCTTTAGTGCCCGCTGAGAGCAGGTGTTAAGAAGTCTTAGTTAAGACTTCCTTTCTTAACTAAGGGTAGCTTTGTTTCTACCCTACTCAGGCACCGACTCAGGCACCGGCTGCTTTTCTTTGGGGCAGAGTGTTTTATTGGCCTGGAACTTCACCCAAAAGGCTGAGCTAGCCATCTAGCGAGCCCCAGGGACCTGCCTGCCTCCATCTTTGCCATAGTTGGGATTAGAAGTGCCCACCAACACTCCTGGTTTTTCCCATGGGTTCTAGATGAAGAAGGGTGGGTTCTCATGATTGCGAGGAACGTTTTTGCCTGCGGAGCTGTCTTCTAATCTCTGTCTTAATGCCTTTGAAGAAGAGAACTACTTCTTAGGGTCAGAAACAGAGGTTGGACAAGCTCTTTGACAGCCTCTCCACATGATGCCTCAGTCCCTGCAACAGAGGAACTTAAAGCTGTCTTTGTCTTTTTCCTTTCAGGAGTGACTCCTACCCGAAAGTGGACTTCGGAGGAGGGTCCATTAGGCCATGTAAGTACTGTGTCAGCAAATATGCATCCTGCCTGAACAAGGAGATCACAGTAGAGAGGGAGAGGATGAAGAATTTGAGTCGGATCTTATCTTTTTGAAATATCAGCATTTATAGGCACTGCATTAAGATGTCACCAACTTAGTGGAGTGCTTACCAAGCATTCACAGAGCCTTGGGTTTCATCCCTTGCATCATATAAAACCATATGTAGTAGTTATAGCATGCCTGTAAGTCCAGCACTCAGAAGGGGGGGTAGGCAGATCAGAAGTTTAGTCATTTTTGGCTATATATAGGTTTTGAGGCTAGCCTAAGCCTCATGAAATCGTGTCTCAAAAAGAAGTACACATACATGTACATACATCAAACACAAACACACATACACAGAATGGTTGGATAGTCTCTGTGTGAAGTGATTGGTATCACCTCAGAACCCCCAGACCAAGGTCTCAGCACAAAGGGGATTGATTCCCCTCAGAAGGACAGCGGGCAGGGAATAAGAGACAAAGACAAGAGATGGGGGACAGAGGAGAAGGGGAAAGGAGCAAGAGATAGGAGGCAGGGATATTGGCTCTTGAGTAGGACAAAGGGCTGCTTCTGGATAAAGAGGAAGCAGATATGGTCCATAGGAAAATGGAGGTGTAGAAAGGTAAAGGGGCAGGCCCCATGTTAGTATGAGGTATTGACTTTTAACTGAGCATGCTCATTAGGTGAGCCAAAGGGGACTTTTGATTGCTGGACTTGAGTACTTTGATAGCTGGACCTAGGTAGTCAGCCTCAGGAGGAGGAAGTGGCCAAATAAGGAATAGACCTTGGTAGCTAGCTCTAGAAATGGGATCTAATGGCTTTTTAATGTCATTTAATTAAAAACAAAGCAGAGGGAATTGGGGGAGAAGGGCAAGACATGCCAGAGCTGTGTTTGCTGTGTTGGGGCTGGCTAGAGTCCCTTCACCCTGAGCTCTGGGTATATAAGGAGCCCTTACTGAAGGAGTTCATTTCCTTGACCCCCATAATGCATCTATTTTGTAGAGAAAACAGTTTGCTGAATATGTCTTTCAAGTGTCTGGATCCCCTGTGGTGCTTCATATCTTGCCCCCCCCCCCAACCCCAGCATTATCTTGTTAAACTAGGAGTAAACATGTAGGCTTCAAAGGCTGAGATTTGGGGTGTCAAGGTTATGGGGTCAACACAATGCAGCATTAAACGTTTCTAATTCTTATCTCTTTAATGTATGTGGGTCTTTGAACACACGCAGACTCTAACCATATCATAGTAGCAAAAACACCCAGGCTTTGCCCTCAGAATGGCTTACTGTGAATAACAGCATTAAAGTTAGCACTAAAAAGTCACGTGACCATGTGACTTTTATCTGTGGTTTCTCTCTAGCTGTCACCTTGAGAGTCTGTCCCTCTGGGAGAAATCAGGGAAATAGGATACATCTCCTTTAGAAACTCAAAGGCATTTTGAATCTCAAAGGACATGGAATTTTTAATTCTCTTTTTGTCTGAAAGGCAGCAAGCACACTGAATTCCTAACCCTAACCCTGAATGCCCACAACCGCTTAATGAGAATGAGAGTCATTGTAGGAACTGGGCAACTGAGCTTGCTCTCTGCAGGGTTCGTTCTCCAGGAAACTGGTTTAGTGGTATCTGGTAGGCCATGTTCTCCAGGGGTGGCCAAGGATGGCTGCTCTCAGCAGCAGGCTGGCCTTGGGGAAGGCAGAGCTGTGTGCATTTTGTCTCTACCCTCCAATACAAGTTCAAAGTAATTCTCAGCTGCTTCGTGAGCTTGAGGACAGCCTGAGCTACATGAAACTCTGTTTCATATACTGTGTTTTTCTTCTGGCAGTCTCCATACCTCCCTCCTGACCTCTTCTCTACCACTGTGTGGTTTGACAGCCTTCATGAACCAGGCGGTGTGCTGGCGACACGTAGGGCTCCTGGCACACGTCTTCCTACCACCTAAAGTTGTCACATAACACCCTCCCCTCCAACTGCGGCATGCCATTAGTTAGTCACCTTCTAAGGGCCCTCCTGGCTCTACCAAACAAGACTACTGAAAGAGCAGCTGTCTGTCAGCTTCCCCCAGAGCCGCTGGTTTGGGTTGTCGTCAGCTTGGTGTTGGAGGAGATCCATAAGCAGCGACTCGGCCGTCAGTGACATTTACAGCTTGAAATACACATCATGGATGTCTTTACATTTCTTATCGCCCTTTAAATAGCCTTCGGTAGGTTTGGCACATGGCCTTTCCACACATGGATAGCCCTGAGTGGCGGAGCGACTCACCCTCTTTCTCTCTCCACTGTTACCAAGTCCTGTCTGCTGATGTAGGATGACAGCAATTTGTCAGTGTGAGATATGCCTGTGATGCATCTACTTATGAAGAGAAGACTTATTTGGACAGTTTGAGAGGCATTCGCTCACGGTTGGTCAGCCCTGTTGGTTTGGCCTATGGGGAGATAGTGTACCATGGTAGCAGATTTTAGAAGTCTACTCACCTCATGGCCAGAATGCTAAAAGAGAGAAAGGAGAAATGGTTGTGTACCTAAGATACCTTGAATCTTCTTTGAGGGCAAGTCCTGAGTTACCTGAAGATCTCCAACTAGACCCCGTGTGTGTGTGTGTGTGTGTGTGTGTGTGTGTGTGTGTGTGTGTGTGTGTGNGAGAGAGAGAGAGAGAGAGAGAGAGAGAGAGAGAGAGAGAGAGAGAGAGTGAGAGTGTGTTACGAGCCCAACTGTGGAGGCCCAGGGATAACCTGGGTGTTCTTCCTCAAGCGATATCCATATTATGCTTTGAAACAGGTTGTTCTAGTTTTCTTTTCCTGGTAGCTTGGCACAGCCTAGAGTGGGGTGAATGAAACCCCTCAGTTGACAGACCACCTAGATCAAATGACTTAATTGCTAATTGATCTAGGAAGCCCTATCCCACTGAAGGAAACACCCCTAATCAAGTGGTCCTGGGCTGTATTTGAAAACTAGCTATCAAATCAGGCCTAGTGGTGACATTTTTATTCTCTAAGGTAAGAAAACAATGGGAATTTGGAAATAAAATGCAACATTGAAGGCCAGTGTCATGCAGGCCTTCAGTGGCTCGGATGCACTGGCCCAGTGTCTTAAACCATAATTGGATTTAAAAAAAAAAGGATGCAGGTATTTATGAATTGAGAGAGACTCTGGGTCTTTAAAAGTAGATAGCACTAAGTGGAGGAGCCCTGGCCATCCTGGGAGGGACCCCACAGTGAGAGGCAGTAGAGGTAACTGGACTTGATAAAAAAGAGATGGCAGTAATAGCCTTATAACGGTGCCCGTTCTTGCCCCATAGAAATGAACAGAACACAGATTAAAGCCTTTCTTTGCGCTTAGTTCAGAGAGACCGGAGAGGCAGAATGAGAGGAATGAGACTGGGTGTGTAATAGTTTTAGGGTGACTCTGAACAAAGCCACTGATGATGTGGACTTCTGAAAGAGACGATGTATTTTAGGTCTAAGTGCTCAGTCATTGCTGCTGTGAGTCACTATCTATGTAGGTACCCTTGGGTAGCACAGAGTCCTGACTTTAGGGGCTCATCCTAATGATGCTCTGACTTTGGGATGATGGTGTGAAAGTTGTGTGCACTCAGTTGCTGCCCTAGCCATGTTTGTGACTTTGACTTGAGATCTCCTCCTACACTAGTGTGTATGTGATAGAATATGGTCTGGTGGTTGTTGCTCAGATGCAACAAACCACATCTCCCGGCCGTGTAATCATAATGGGACCAGGTGACACTCACTGGCCTGTCCTTCTTTCAGCCTAAGGTCACATCTACCCCAGGATGGATATGTATGAAGCCTGATGTATTTGCAGATGACAACATCATATTACATGGTAAAAGGTTGAACACCCAGGTCTGGAAGATGACTTAGTGACAACATACCTGCCTTGCAAGCATGAGGGTCTAAGTTCTAGCCCCAGAAACCATATCGGGGTACAAGAGAAGAAGCTGGTGTGGGGCTGGCGAAAGGGCTCTGTGCTTATGAGGTTCGGAATGGTTACTGTTCTTGTTGAGGGACCCTAGCTTGGTTCCCACACTCGGATCTATCAGATCTAGCAGCTCACCCATAATTCCAGGGCCAGGGGACCTGACATCTTCTTTTAGCCTCTGTCGCCAACTGCATTTATTTATACATATGTTCACACAGACACATGATACACATATTAAACATAAAAAGATACTCAAAGGCATATTTAAAATCAAATACAGATACTAAAATAAAAATAAATCTTTAAAAGAATCAAGTGCTAAGGAAGCTGAGACAGGCAGAACCCTGGGGCTCACTGACAGACACACAGTCCAGCTTACATTGCAAGTTCCTGACGAAGGAGACAGCCCTGCCTTGTGTTTCAATAGAGACTTGCAAGGTAAGCAGAATCCGAGACTCTAAAGGCAAAGGTGTAGACCTGGAGGTTTTCCCCTGCTGCGTCTCTGTGTGAGCAGTTGAGGCCTAATTTTTAAATTACATTTTAGGTACTGGATGTGTGTGAACACTTGCCTACTAAGGTATGCACGTGGAAGTCAAAGGTCCCCTTGCAGGAGTTAGGGCTCTCCATCCTCCACTCCCTCCTCCATGTGTGGACGATCAAACTCCCCAAGTTAGGCTTGATAGCAAGCATGGTTACTTGTTGAGCCATCTGGCCAAAAACCTGAAGGATTTTGGTGGTGCACGCCTTTAATCCCAGCACTTGGGAGGCAGAGGCAGGCGGATTTCTGAGGTCGAGGCCAGCCTGGTCTACACAATGAGTTAGTTCCAGGACAGCCAGGGCTAAACAGAGAAACCCTGTCTTGAAAAACCAAAATAAATACATAAAAATAAATGAATAATAAAAAATTAAAATATGTATTGAGTGTAATGCTTAGCAAATGATGTTGTAGTCCATAGAAGATACTTTGCTTAATTTTAAAAATGATGTAAATAGTGGCCTTCTTGAACTTTTGTAAGAATAAAGGATGATTTATGAGTGCGGTTCTTCTCATTACTTCATAGGCCAGGCTGGCCTTGAGACTCTATGTGCGTAGGTGGAGATGGTTTTCGGTGGTTCAGATGATATAACTCAGGGCTTTGTACACACTAGGTGAGCACTCTACCAATGGAGACACATCCCTACCCCCAAGCATATAATTTTTATTTGAAAAAATTACCACCTCGACTGTCTGAGGCCTTAATTGCTGCACTTAACACAGCAAAAACATAGGATTGTGATACCAGTGCAATGAAAGCAAAGGACTGTTGGAGGCTTTGGGCTTTAAATAACAGAAGAATTGAGGAGAGGGGACAGTCAGCTACGGAGAGGTTCCACACACAGTGAGTAGAGTGTCACTGGAGAGAGAAGGGGTGGCCCAGGACCTGCATGTCACTTCCTTTTACATCCTGTTGTTAGTTTATATTTTTGTTGGAAAAGATTTTCAGAGAAAGAGTTGGCCACCCCCAGTGTCCTGTTCCCCAGAATTGATTTTCCTGAGCTGTAGTTTGAGCAGGGTAATTTTATCATCGCAATGCAGACGTTCTTCCTCAGGGACACAGTGTGTGGTCATGTTGGGAATGGTGAGCAGAGGTGGGGTGGGGGTGGGGGAGAGCAGGGGCCTGAGGGTGCACAGCCAGAAGTCACAGCCTGTCCACCACCACAGGAGACAGACACAGCCAGAAGTCACAGCCTGTCCACCACCACAGGAGACAGACACAG
>NC_034594.1:101752353-101777749 GCF_900095145.1 Mus pahari
CAGAAGTCACAGCCTGTCCACCACCACAGGAGACAGACACAGCCAGAAGTCACAGCCTATCCACCACCACAGGAGACAGGAAAGCTTTTGAATTCTGTCACCTTCACTGTGTATCCTTGGACAAGTCCTTTTGCTTCTCTGTGCCTTACTCCTTCTATTTGTGAGACCATTGCTGTGACGATTTTATATAAAGATTGTTCTGTATCTATCTCTCAGACAAGATGTTGATATTTCTGCTCTCCAGTTAAAAATATCATGGAAAAAAAAAGCAACTTAGGAAGGGCTTATTTTGACTCACAGTTTGAAGGTACAGTCCATCAAGGTACAGTGGCAAGAATCTGAGGCAGATGGTGACATTTTATCCATACCCAGGAAACAAAATGCTGGTGTTCAATTCACTCTCTTCTGTTTATTCAGTTCAGGCTCCTAGCCTAGGGAATGGTGCTGCCCATTGTGGGTAAGTCTTTGCACCTCCACTAACCTAACCAGTATAGTTCCCCATAGACATACCCAAAGGAAGGTCTATCTTTCTTTTAACTCTAAATCTCATCACATTGATAATTGAGTTTAAGTACCACAACTGTTTCCCAATATTTTAGCTCTTTCTACTAAGAGGGGAAAGATTTCTGGTCACAAATGGGTGGCCATAATCTTTCACAAATGAAAGCAGTGTTCTTGAACCTGGGAATTACACCAGTGTGCAGCATCTATATACTGACTGAATGTGGAGAGAGGTGCTCTTATTGCTGCTGAAATACTGAGTTTAATCTAGCATCCCCTGGAAACTCTCACAGAGCCCATTAACCAAAAGGACTCATCTCTAACAAATGCCTGCTGTGGTGGGATTCTCGGTCATTTACACTTCAGACTGATGGACTACAAATCCAGAGTTCCCAAGAACACCTGTGTATGCATATGTTTAAGTATGTGTGGGCTTGTGTGCACTGTGGTGTGGTTGTGAAGGTCAGAGGACAATCCTGGGAGCCAGTCTTTACCGCTGAACCAACCATCTTTGAGACAGAGTCTCTTGTTCTCCACTGTGTAGGCCAGGTGATCCTCCTCACTTTGCCTGGCATCTTAGGGCATTTTAGGGCAGTAAGAGTGTTGCTGTGTCCAACTTCAAGTGGGTTCTAGGGACTTGAGTAATTTTGAGGTAAAAACATTTGACCCACTAAAACATCTCCCCAGCTTGCTTACTATTAATTTAATCATAAAGAATGTTAGTCAAGTCAATACAGAGATACATAGGTTAAAATCTTGGAGGGTTTCAAATTCAGTTCCTCTGCTCTGTTCTTGTGGAATTAGGGAGTGTCGCCTTCTGGTCTTATGCACATGTTCTCCCACCGGATGCACCATCCGGATGCACCATCAAACACAGTGTCCAGAGTCTTTTCTGGGGCATCGTTAACGTGGCCTGTTGCAACCTACAGCTTCCTATCCCCACTGTTGCCTGGCTCATGATCCTGTTCTCATGGTCATGTGGCTGTTCTTTCTGGCGGCCAGCCCCAACTTGAGTCATGTGACCCTTTAGTACACTTAGATCTGTGATCCAAGGAGCTCATGAGTCACAGAGACTCTTTTTAGTCTGGAAGTTCTAAGGGCTGGAGTCTGCCCCACCCCAGGAAGCAGAGACAAAGTCCATGTATAATGTATAGGAGGCATATGCAGGGTGAGAAGGTGGCTGGCATGGAGCTTCCTAGTTCTCTCTGGTCTTGGTGCTGTTGTTCCAACTCAGGGTCCAATGTGTATTTACTTGATTGGCTCAAGTGGCTCTAGCTTTTCTTTAGAATATTGATTCTCAATCTTCCTAAGGCTGTGGCCCCCTTCTTATAATTCCTTATGTTGCGGTGACACCGACCATCAAATGGTTTTTGTTGCTACTTCATAACTGTAATTTTGCTACTATTAAGAATAAAATGTGAATATGTGATATGCAGATGGTCATAGGGGATCCCTGTGAAAGAGTCGATCAACCACCAAAGTGGTCGGAACCCACAGGTTGAGAACCACTACTTTAGAGTAACTTGGTTTAGTTGTATAGTAAGCCAGCCACAGGAATTTTATAGTGACCTAGTAGCATATGGGTTACAGAGAGCCCCTGAGCTTGCTTATTTCACAGATGTGGTTTAGTAACTTTCTTGGATACTCTTGTGCATTCAGGAAACTGTTGGAAGTCCATTTCTCTGGCTGCTTGAAGGTCCTCTTCCTAGGAAGGTCAGGGAAACATGGGAGGACACTGGGTGTGGCTTTGGGATGAGCAGACATATGCATGGAACGTAGATCAGCCAGGAGTACTCTCATTTGCATGACCCTGTTTTGTATTTTGCTTGGCCTGCCCTGATTTGCATGGTAGAAATGGTACAACTGGAAATGAAGCTGCACAGTGGCTCCTGCTAACCTCCCAGAACTGTGCTTGGCTAATCTAGAATGCCCTTCTTCCCATAGCACGAATTACATGCCAGGAGATTGCAAGCAGAGAAACTCTAGTAAAAATACCTCTCCCAGATAGCACCCCACCTTGTCCATTGCCCTGCACCGCAGGCTTATTCTGATCACTGTGTAGTCCACTGCCCTCCCTGCCCCCCAGTTGCCCATCCAATAAACGATTCTTCCTCTTCTGTTCTAGAGGGTGAATTCTTTCACTCCCTGCTCATTCTCTTCCCCACTATCAGTGCCGGCTACCAGGTACGCTGCGTTTTCTGCACCTTGTTTTTCTGTCCCTACAAGATCTGAGGTCAGGGGATTCTGCAGCCTGGAACCTCACACCAGCAGCAGTCCTTCTGGAATGTTCATTCTGGTGTGATTTGGCTTCTGGATTAAGCATAGTTGTTACCTTCCATTATGTTATGTGGATGTTTGTACTTGTACAGGTACACTTGTGTATGTGAGTATGTGC
Organism: Mus pahari; assembly: GCF_900095145.1. Taxonomy (NCBI): domain Eukaryota; kingdom Metazoa; phylum Chordata; class Mammalia; order Rodentia; family Muridae; genus Mus; species Mus pahari. Next base: position 101,755,250 of record NC_034594.1, read on the forward strand.
ACATTTGTGCATGTGCGTGTGTAAGCCAGAAAACAGTGGTGGTTCTCCTTCTTGACACTCTGTCTACTTTAGTTTTGGGGGATAAGTTCTCTCATTGGCCTGAAGTTTGCATTTCCAGCACTGGGCTTACAAGCATAAGTCACTGGGTTCAGCTAGCTGGGTTTTTTTTGTTTGTTTGTTTGTTTGTTTGGGGGTTTTGTTGTTGTTTTGAATTTTGCTTCTGGAAATCAAACTCAGGGACTCATGCCTGTGGAACAAATGTTCTTACCCATGAACAGCATCTCCCCAGAGTATAGTGTCTCATCTGTTTATCCATGTTACTGAGGCTGAATAACATAGCCCACTGCATGCTACCCTGGCTTTTGTCTCTTCACTTGTGGGTTTTTGTCTCATTCATTTCTACCCTGGTTACTGCCACCTTTGGGGGTTAGTACCTAGTGTTGCTATGGATATCAGTTTGTAAGTTTTTGTTTGTTTTATTTTAAGAGAGGGTCTCTGTATGTAGCCATGACTATCCTGGAGCTCACTATCCATTAGACCGACCTTCACCTTACAGAGATCCTCCTGCCATCTCCCAAGTGCTGAGGTAGCAGTCACGGACCACCACGCCCAGTTGGATGCAAGTAGCTTTTTAAGTCTCTGGTTTTGGTTATTTGGAGTATAGACCCAGAACTAGGTTTCAAAACTTAATTTCTTTTCCATTTATTATTTTCAGTGTGTGTTGTGGATAGAGATGTGCGTGGTACTGTGCACACACAGAAGTCAAAAGACAACCAGAAGAACTCAATTCTCTCCTTCCTTCTATCTAATGGGTCTCAAGTTACCAGGCTTTGTACTAAGTGTCTTACCTTCTTAACCATCGTTCCAACCACCCCCCCCCGTAATATTTTTTACACAAGAAAATGAAAAGGTCTGCCATCCCCTGCATGTGTCTGTCTGTCTGTCTGTCTGTCTGTCTGTCTGTCTGTCTGTCTGTCTCTCTCTCTCTCTCTCTCTCTCTCTCTCTCTGTGTAAGTGTGTGAGTATATGTGTGTGTGTGTGTAAGTGTGTGGGTATATGTGTGTGTATGTGTGCGTGTGGGTATGAGAGTGTGTGTCTTCGAATATATGTCCAGGGTTCCATGGAGGCTAGAATGAGGAGGCAGATCCACTCGAACTGAGGTTATATGCAGCCATGAGCTGCCTGATGTGTATGCTGTCCGGTCGACTCTGCCAGAGCAGCGTATTCTCTTAATGGCTGAGCCATCTCTCCTGTTCCCATATTACTTTGTAGCCATGGGAAATTCTCAGTGTGAGTTAGAGAACTGTGATTATCATGCAGGGGACTGCCCCATGAGCGGTGCTGCTGAACAAGTAGATAAAGCCATGTCTTGGTGCTCAATTGCTGGGAAGAGACACCATGGCCAAGGCAACTCTGATCAAAGAAAGTATTTAATTGGTGGTTTGCTTGCAATTTCAGAGGGCTAGTCCATTATCATCATGGCGGGGAGCATGGCAGCACTAAGGCAGGCATGGTGCTGGAGAAGGAGCTGAGGGGTTTACATCCTCATCCACAGGCGGCGGGGCGGGGGTGGCGGGGAGAGACAGAGATACACGGAGGCAGAGAGGGAGAGAGCAGAGCCAGAGCTCCAGCCCCCTCTCAGCTTTTGAAACCCCAGGGCCCACCTAGAAAAACACATCTACTTTAACAAGGCCACACCTCCTAATCCTTCCAAACAGTTCACCAACTGGGGACTGAGCATTCAAATACATGAGCCTGGAGTGGCCCCATGACCACAGGAAGCCTGCTGGATACACTTCAGTGGTCTCTGCTGGTCAATAATATGACACCATCATTGATTGAGCTAGGCAGCTCACAGTATAGGCAGGTGGTAGCCAAAAGCTTGACTCTGGAACCAGTCCCACAGGCTTAAACTCAAGTTCTTCTAGTTACCAGCTGGAGAAAATACTTTACCTTCTGTGCCTCAGTTTCCCCATCTGTCCATTAGAGTTTAGATATACAGCTCTACTTTAACCAAGAAAGTCAGTCAGCACAGTGTCTGGGACGCAGTAATGCTGTGGCAGCTGTTTATGTGTGGGGGTGTATAGGGGTGGAGGTGGGGGTTGCATGTGGCCTGGTATGGATATGGAATATAGACAGCAGCAACTTTCAAGAGTTGGTGCTCTCCTTCTACTATGTGGGTCCTGGCCATTGAACTTAGGTCGTCAAGCTTGGTGTCACGTCATCTCAGTTTTTATGTAATAGTAAGATACGGATAATGGTGGCTTGGTTGAGAACATAGGGTGTGCCTATACTGTTATACCGTATTACTGGGGACTCTACAGTGGTACCACCTTTCTGAAATAAATATGCAATCCCACTGCTCTTGAAAACCTAAGCATGCCAGTATTATCTAAGGCAATTCTTTTAAGAAAAGAGCAGGAACGTGGAGCTGGGATGAAGCGCTGAATGGCAGGGCCTGGCCTGCCAGCTTCTGGGGATTCTCCTGCTTCTGCCTCCCCACAGTGCTGAGATGGCAGATGCACACCTCTGTGAAGGGACTCTGGCCAGCCCGAGCATGGGTTGCATTGGGGAGCATGGCTCTGGCAGGCCATGCCCTACCTCCCACCTCCCCCATTCCCTCTGCTTTGTTTTTAATTAAGTGTCATTAAAAACTGTTAGACTACATTCCTAAAGCTAGCCACCCAGGTCTGTTCCCTTATTTGGCCACTTCCTCCTCCTGAGGCTGACTACCAAGGTCCAGCTAACAAGCTATTGAAGTCTAGAAGTCAAAAGCCTCCTTTGGCTCACCTAATTAACATGCCTAATAAAAATTAAACACCTTATCCAGACACAGGGTTTCCTCTTGTACCTTTATAAACCGCCATTTTCCTATGTGCCAGTCAGTCCCACTCTGGGACAAATCTCCTTTCTCTCTCTCCCTTGTTCCCTTCCCCCCTTCCTCATCCCCTCTCTCCTGTCTGTGTCTCTTATTCCCTGCCCTGTGTCCTTCTGTCTCCTTTATGCTGAGAACTTGTTCTTTTCCTTTCACACCGTGCTGCGCTTTTAAGAGGATTCTGGGGACCGAACTCAGATCCTACTTGGGCTTAGGCAATAAGCATTTTGTTTGCTGAGTCTTCTCTCCAGCCCCATCATATCAGAATCTCTCTGTTACATATTTGCAGCTCATGGAACAAAATAGTGATATTTGAATTATCTTTATTGTTCTTTATTAGCATTGACCAGATTTTTATTATTATTGTTGTTGTTATTATTATTAAGCAACATTAAATGACTATCCTGGGGGGCAATGGGAAGAAAGCAATAATTTCACTTGGAAAAAGAAAATGCTAGAATACGGACTTCTAAAAGAAACAGTTTCCCAAGGTGACCCAAGCAGAGGGGCCTGTCTCATAGTTGTTCCCATCAGAAGTGCTGGGTGGCCTTACACTTGCCCTGGAGCCCATTTGCCTGGCCAGTGCAGTTTGAGTTTGGTGTCCATGGATCCCAGGCAGTTTTCTCTGCTTGCATTTCCTCAAGTCTTTGTAGCTTATTAAAGAGTTGCCACTGAGCGTGGTGGTGCACACCTTTAATCCCAGCACTGGGGAGGCAGAGGCAGGTGGATTTCTGAGTTTGAGGCCAGCCTGGTCTACAGAGTGAGTTCCAGGTCAGCCAGGGCTACACAGAGAAACCCTGTCTCGAAAAACCAAAAAAAAAAAAAAAAAAAGAGTTGCTGCCCCGGCTCCGTGGGTTTGCTAGGAGATTGTTTAATCAATTGCAACGAAACCCGGTTTCTCCTGGATCCTGGTGTTGGGTCCCACTTTCCAGTCCTGTTAATATCCCTGGCATGGCTAATGCAGGTACATATACAGTTCTTGTAGTTTGTGCATAGATTTTCTGTTTGAAGAGCTTGCCTTTCAGGTTCAAACTTGATCCTGAGCAGCCTGTTTTCCTCTGGACAGGGATGCCAGATAGTGGTGGTGCGCCTCCTGCCGGGTTAATGAATATGCCTTAGCAGAAAACCTTGATTTGTTCTTGAGTCAATTTCTCCACCTTGAGAGGAAGCTGCTGCTCTGCCAACTTACATGCCTCTCCTTTTCTCTCTATCAGTTGATTTTAGGCAGGAAAAAGAAATGACACCTTGAGGAGTAATTGCCTGTGAGTTGAATGAGTTTGATTAGCGTTGTTATCAATCTGTATCCCAAAATAACAATGTGCGTATGTATGGCTGTGCATATGACAGCTTTAAAATGCCGCTCTGGGGGCTGGAGAGATGGCTCAGCAGTTACGAGTACTTGCTGCTCTTTCAGAAGATCTGGGTTCGGTTCCCAGTGCCCACATCAGCGTTAAACAGACACCCTAGCCTAGTTGATGAGTTCCATGTAAGGTGATAGACCCCGTCTCTAAAAGCAAGATGAGCAGCCCCTGAGAAATGACACCTGGAGTTGGCCTCTAGCCTCTACATACATGCACACAGACAAACACGTACTCACACCCATGTATGCAATTTGTGGATGCCTATGATCCAATGTAGGAGATAAAGCAAAGGAGCTGGAAAGGTACCAGGAACAGGGAACTGTGTGGTTTTAAAGGATGGGCTAGGACTCCCCTTTCTGTGTAAACTCTTTTTTTTAAAAAAAAGCCCTTTAAAAATATGTATACGAGCATGCATGCAGGAGCTCACAGAAGCCAGCAGAGGATATTGGATCTCCTGGAGCTGGAGTGAGAGGTGGTTGTGAGCTGCCTCACGTGGTTGCTGGGAACCAAACTGAGGTCCTCTGGAAGAGCAAGCAGCAAGCATTCATTCCTAAGCCCTGAGCATCCCTCCCTTTGCTCTACTTATACTCTTAATGGCTGCACTCATGCCTTCGCTCCCCCTGAGAGGATTACATTACAACCTAACAAGTAATTGTTGGTTGCTGGGCTGCTTTTGACAATGAGCAAGTATAAAAGAGACAGAAATGTATTTTGTGAATGAATGGTGTGTGTGTGTGTGTGCGCGCGCGCGCAGCTCCGCAGCTACCTCAGAATGTTTTTTTTGTGTGTGTGTGGCATATTAAAGTTGTCTTCAAACATTTTGGTTAACAGAAGGTAAAAATTAGCACGCCAGGAAACTTACTCGCCTACCATTTCTGAGGAATTAATACTTTTCATCTCTTCCAAAATTGGTGATAGATTTGAAAGTAAACATTACACTTCACTCTGAAGCTCTTAATGCTAAGCTATTATTTTTTTAATTTAACTACATTCCTAAGAATACTGTCAGCTGGTAGGGTGTTTGCCTAGCATGCCTGAGCCCTGGGTTCTATTCCTAGCACCACAGAAACTGGACCTCAGGCACTGTTGGTGCATGCCTGTTATCCCAGGGAAGGAGACAGGAGGAGCGAAGTCCTCGGCCATTATCAGCTGTTTACAGCAAGTTTAGGATCTGCGGGACTGCTTAGGAGCCCCATCTCTAAAGAGAAAAGAGCACCACTTCCCTTTGCTGTCTCCTCTGCACATTGCTCCTTGCTCTGTCGCTCTCTTATCTGAGGCCGCCAAGCTGTCGTGTATGGATCTGACTCAATCCCCAACTCCTGTGATGCACAGGAGCCTTTGGGGAATCAGGGCAGAGTGGTAAAGGTTTGGGCCTGGTGTTCACTGAAAGCTACTTTGCCTCTGCATTCTACCCATGGGAACTACTGACAGCTTCTCCAGTGGAGACAGGTGTATCCATTCTGGCTGGGCGTGGCTATGTCTTATTTACCCCACCCACTCCCTTTCCTTTTTCTCTAAGTGATAATAACGAACTTGTTTTCTCCATTAATCCTGGGGATTGAACGCATTTATTCCTTTTTCAGGAAAATATTTGCTCCCCATTCCATAAGCTTTTCTAGTAACATCTCCTGTTAATGTTACAGGAGTCTTCCTTCCCACTCCTGTCTCAACTGCTAGATCATTTAATTTTGGTCTGTGTGTTTAGTAAATATTTTCTTTAATTGAAAATAGATTCTTCTCTTATATAACACATCCTGACCATTTACTTCCCCTCTGCCTCCCAACTTCCCCCCACCTCACCTCTCCCCCCAGATCCACTTTCCCCTCCATTTCTAATTATAAGTGAGTACAAACCATGTTTGTCTTTCTGGGTCTGGATTACCTTGTTCAAGATGATTCTTTTTTTCTAGTTCCATCCATTTGCCTGCAAATTTCATGATGTTATCTTTTAAAAATAGATGAGAATTATTCCATTTTGTAGACTAACCAGATGATCTTTATCCATTCTTGAGTTGAGGGATAGCATCTAGATTGTTTCCAGTTTCTGGCTGTTATCAACAGTGTTGGTGAATAGAGTTGAGCAGGAGTTCTTGTGGTAGAATGGAGTGTCCTTGGGGAATATGCCAGAGAGTGGTATGTTTGGGTCTTGAGGTAGATCGGTTCTCAATTTTCTGAGAAATTGCCATTTGATTTCCATAGTGGCTGTACAAGTTTGCACTACCGCCAGCAATGGATAAGTGTTCCCCTTGTTCTATATCCCCACCAGTACGAGCTGTCACCTGTGTTACTGGTCTTAGCCATTCTGACAGGTATATGACAGAATCTCAAAGTTGTTTTGATCTACATTTCCCTGATGACTAAGGATGTTGAACATTTCTTTAAGTGTTTCTCAGCCATTTGAGATTCCTCTATTGAAAATCCCCTATTTAAATCTGTACCCCATTTTATTGTTTTTTTTTTTTTTGATACTTAGTTTCTTGAGTTCTTTATATATTTTTGATATTAGTTCTCTATTGGATGTGGAGTTGGTAAAAATCTTTTCCCATTCTGTAGGCTGCTGTTTTGTCCTATTGATGGTGTCTCTTGCCTTACAGAAGATTTTTAGTTTCAGAATGTCCCATTTACTAATTGTTGATCTTAATGCCTGCGCCATTGTGTTCTGTTCAGGAAGTTGTATCCTATGGTTTCGAGGCTAGTCCCCATCTTCTCTTCTGTCAGGTTCAATGTATATGGTTTTATGTTGAGGTCTTTGATACACTTGGACTTGAGTTTTGTGCAGGGTGGGTGATAGACATGGATCTGTGTGCATTTGTCTTCATGCTGATATCCAGTCAGACCAGCACTATTTGCTGAAGATGCTGTGTTATTTCCAGTTTGAATTCATGGCTTCTTTATCAACAGTCAGGTGTCTAGAAGTATGTGAATTTATGCCTGGGTCTTCAATTCAATTCCATTGATGGATTTTGATCATAATACCTCTCTGTCGTACAACTTGAAATCATGGGTGGTGATATCTGCAGCAGATCTTTTATTGCTCAAGATTGTTTCAGCTATTCTGGGTATTTTTGTATGAAGTTGAGAAATGTCCTTTCAAGGTCTGTAAAGAATTGTGTTGGAGTCCAGATGGGGATTTCATTGAATCGATAGATTGTTTTTGGTAGGGTGGACATTATTGCTATGTTTTGTGTTTTTGATGCCTTTAACTGTTGGCACTTTCTGGGCTTCCCCAGAAGCTGGGTTTCCTTCTTCTCCCTTATTACTTGGGAGTTCAACTCCGGAATGGTTCCCTAGAAGCTTCGGCTGGAGGAACTCCAGTATATCCTTGGTGGTTTCCATTTCTGTTTGAGTAAGAAATGTATGTGTCCACGGGCTATCGGATGAATGCTCTGGGTGTGCAGTTACTGCACCTCGTAGACACCAGTGAGGTCTTTCTTTCCCATGAGGAGCACCAGTAAACCGAGGAAGCAGCAGATATGAATGTTGAGAGTCCGGATCTCAGGTAGTCTAGCCTGACTTGGAGTTTACTGTAGCCGAGGATGACTTTGAGTTTCTGGTTTCTGAGTGCTAGGGTTACATGGATGTACCACCATGTCCAGTGCTAGGCATTGGTCCCAGGGCATTGTGCTTGCTAAGCACTCTACCCTTCGACCCAGCCCAGTAAGGCATGTCTTAAAGCCATTCACTGGAAGCGTGTTTTGGGAATATCTGACAATCATTTATCCCTCATGTCAGTGTATTTGTAATTAAGAATTACTTAGGACATACAAGTAGTCTTACATCGGGAACTGGTAACTGTGCTATTGAGACAGGGTCTTCCATGATAACTCCGGCTTGCCTTGCACTTGCAACAATCCTCCTGCCACTGACTTCTGAGAGCTGGCATTGCCTTAGCCTGTGCACTCCCACTACCCATAAAGCCTAAGCAAGTAAAAGGCCTGGACGTATTACAGAAGTCATTTGATGGTTTTCTTAGAGGCTGAATCTCGTGTGAAGTTCAGGTTGGTTCCAAAGTTTTTATAGAGCCCAGTGATCTAGAAGTTAGGGTTCCCTGTCTTAACATCCCAGGTGCTGGGCTTCTAGGCATATGCCACCCCACCTAGCTGAGACCTGTGTGGCTGGCTGGTCTTGGTAAGGATGCTGTAATTATCGTGCTATCAGGGCTTAGGACAATTTTCTGCCAAGGAGCTTTATCCTGCAGTCTGAGAGCTTCTGCCAAGCCTGTCTAGAAACCTCCGAAACTTCATTCTTTGTGACTTTTTTTTTTTTTTTTTTTTTTTTTTGAAATAGAAATTCCTGTTGTCTCTGCAAGGACATCATGTTTGCTCCAGTTCAGCCATTCTTCCTGGATGATGGCAGCTACTGCCAGTTAGTGTGCTACTGATCTTCTATTTTCTTTCTTTCTTTCTTTCTTTCTTTCTTTCTTTCTTTCTTTCTTTCTTTTTTTTTTTCTTATCTCCTTTTTGTCCTTGTGTAATCAAATAACCTGACTTGATCCAGGGTTCTTAACTTCTGAAAATAAGGACTTTCCACCCACCTGTTGCCTTCACCAGGGCCAATGTGATAAAGAAATCTGTGGAGTTCTCAGCCTTCGTAGTGCTTCTATTTCAGTGAACAAATAAGGCTGATTTTCAGTAGGTACTAGGTGGGTAAAGAGAGGGAGGAGGAGAGAGAGGGGAGAGGGACCATTTCAGCCCTCATGATTTGGGTTGTGACTTGGGCAGGAGGAGTCATAGTAGAAAACCCTGCCAGGCCTGGAAGATGGCTCTGTTGGTAAAGTATTTACTATGCAAAATGATGACAAAAACCTTGTCCCTAGTGCCCATGTAAAAACACCAGGTGTGGTCGGACATACCTGTGATTCTACTACTGGAGAGAAAAGAGACAGACAGATTCCCGGGGCTCCATGGCCAGTCAATCTAACCTACTCAACAAGCTCCAGGTTGGTGTGAGATGGGGCAGTGCTCCTGACATTTAATCTTGTCATTGTCTCTTGGCTTCCATTTCCACATGTGTGTGCACATACATGCACATCCACTCACGAGTGGGTTTCCATACTTACAGACATGCTCACACGTGCATATACCATACACATTCATATGCTATACACACACACACACACACACACACACACACACACACACACTGAAAAGGACATGAGACCCAGGGCAATGGATGTGGTGAAACAGGGTGAGCTTAGTTAGCATTGTGAGTGTCGAGACACAACGTGACAGAGAAAGGCTGTATTACCAGGGTATGTTTCGACTTTCTTTAGAGTAGGCTGGGAGTCATCAACCTAAAGGACAAAGCCTAGTGGGGCTGTACAAATGGCGTGAATCTCTGTCAGTGGCATCATTCTGAGTTACCTCCTTGTCCATGGAGAGTGGAGTTCTAGATGCTGGGTTATAAATCTTGTTTCCTTCCTACAAGTGACAGGCTATGTCATAGTCTTTGTCTGAATAGATTTGTCCCATACCATCAAGGCCTGTACCTGCCAGGGTAGATGGATGGGAAGTGCTGTGGGAGGAAAGCTTAGCCACAGTGACTGCTGTCCTCTGTCCCTCTCCTGCTGTTAATGAGCGTGTGTCTGTGTGTGAGCGTTTGTGCACATGTTTGGGAAGACCATAAGGCAATCTCAGACACTCTCCAGGATCCATCTAACTCATTTTTTTTCATGTGTGTGACATGCATGTATAAATGCATGTGTGTGTGTGTGTGTGTGTGTGTGTGTGTGTGTGCGCGCGCGTGCGCACGTGTAGAATTAGGTAGATATTGAGAACTGTCCTGAACTTTACTTATTGAGGCAAGATCTCTCACTTAAACCCAGACCTCCCTGATACGGCAGTCTCACTAGCTAGCTTACCCTGTCTTTGACTTCCAAGACTGTAATAGTAGGTGGACCACCATGCTCACCTAGCATTTACTTGAGTTTCTGGGTATCTGAACTCCTATTCCCATACTTACACCCCAAGTAACCATTGAACTGTCTCCTTGAATAAGCACATTTTTATTTTTGGACAAAATCTTTCTGTGGAATTCTGGAACTCATCATGTATGCTAGCCTGGTTGTCTAGTGAGCCCCAGTGCCTGCCCAGCACTGAGGATAAAAGCACGTATCCCATGGCCATCTTTACTTACATGCTTTTAGGTACTTCTGTTGGTAGAGCCAGTGCTTTAGATTGCACCGTCTCCCTAACCTCGCTGGGCATTCTGCCTCCATCCTTCCTGGTGTAAAGATGCAGGCCAGTGGAATGAAGATGCCTGAAGTCATTGCTCTCATTTTCCTGGGGCCCTGGGCCCATTCCCAGGGCTCCTTGCTTCCTCTCTCCTACCCCATTTGGGAACATGTTTGCATCTTCTCTCTCTTCCTCTGTGATTCTTGTGAATCCTTATCAGAGTTCGTAAATAGGCAGGTCCTGTGCTCATAAAATACATGTCTGTGAATCTGACATTAAGACAGTGCCTGGATCCTCCAGAAGGTAGTTTTGATTTCAAACCCAAATTTAAAAAAAACCCAAGTAAATCAGATTTTCATTTCTGTGTTGGGAACTTACAACTTCTGTGTTTTTAAACTTTGTTATGGGATTGCCTTCATTCATTTTGTGGTCTTTGCCCTCTGTACTGCTCTTTGGTCTGGTTGAGACAAGTTGTTTTAACCAGTGCATACAAACGTGTGTTAAATGAAAGCATAAAAGTCCAGGGTCCAGCAAGTATACAAGGAAATGTCGGCTTTCATTTGGGAGGGGCACTTTCTTGACTGTGGGGCTGCAGGCAGGACACTAGAATGTTTCAGCTGTAATAAACCAATTATTTTGTCTTTGTCTTCTGTTTAAAATTTTGTAGTGTATATTTGTGTGTGTGTGTGTGTGTGCGTGCAAAAGTGTGTCAGTGTGTAAGTCAAAGGCTCCTTCGCCATACATGATTGTGAGTGCCAGTTCCTGCTTAGCCATCTTATAGGATTGGAATCTTTGTTCTTACATTGTTAAGGCTAAACTCTGCCATTTAGAACTAGGTTTGTACAGGCTGTGTTCTCCTGCAGCATTCTTAGCAGGTAGGAAATACTCAGAGCTTCCTTATCTGGTGTTTAAGAACACTTGGCTTTTTTAAGCTGAAGATCTGTGATGAGGAGAAGAAAAAAAAAAGTCATATTCCCCAGAGACTTTTCTGTAAGGTTGTTGAGGCCATGTTGACTTGAAGTTCCCAGAAAAAAAAATGCTGTTCAAGGCCGATGCCTAATTCTAACTCCAATTTTGAAGAGTTGGAATGTTGCAGGTCTAGCGCCAAATCATCCTCGGCTATTTTTATCTATTCTTTGCCCATTTCTGGGGTCTGACCTGACACTCGCTTTGGGAATGACTATCAGACCTCTTCCTTCCCCAGCCGGAATTTCAGGATGTCATCGGGTGGCATCCGGGGCCTATAGTAGAGATTTCCAGCTGTTACTGTAACTGCTTACCCAGTGCTGCAGCAGTGTATTTACAAAGTGCTGGCTTGTGCCTTTCTCTGTTTGGCCACTATAAAAAACTTGTAAAACTGTTTCCTCCTGGGAACATGGTATCTATGGTTCCTGACCCTATGACCCTGGGTTGTGCTCACACACACTTGGTTACAGAGTAAATCATTGTGTATGCCCTTTGACGTGAGAGCTGTGCCAACCTTCTTCCTTCTCTTCCCTCTTCCCTGTTTGCTCACTCACCCTTTTCTTCATTTCTCATGTGAACTAGCAACCGCTCGAACACAGAGAGATGTCTCAGCAACAACATTCATTTTTGCATTAAAAAAGAAGAAACATTTTGCCTGGGGCGGGGGTGGGGTAAGTACTGGAGTATGAAGCCTGGGAACCCACATTAAAGCCACAGACATCGGCAAACTGTCACCTCAGCACTTTTGAGGCCAGACGGGAAGCAGTAAAAAGAGAGGCCTAGAAGCTGGGGGCCACCTACCCTGGTGCACAAGGCAGTGAAGAACTAGAGACTGTCTCAGACAAGGTAGGTTGGACATATTATACTTGAGGTGACCTCTGGCCTCCACATGCTTTCTGTCTGTCTCTGTCTGTGTCTGTCTGTCTGTTTCTCTTTTTCTCTCTCTCATGCCCTTATACATATATTTATGCATCATATATAAATGAATACTTTCCCAAAACTAGACATTGTGGTTTATTCTTACAACCCCATCACTCAGGAGGTGGAGGCCACTCTAGATCAGCCTGGGATACATGAAATCCTGTCTCAAAAAAAAATATTTTTTTAATTGTTTTCTCCCCACTGAAGACTAGAATATGGTTTTACGGAGACCCTAAAGCTGCCTGAAGCAGCAAGGGTGTCCAGAAGCTCCAGAGGGGGACAGGGACTTCTAGGGACTTCTACACTGTGAGCAGTTCCCTCCTGTTTATGGCTCTGGACAAGTCACAGCACTTCTTCTGACTCTTGAGGGTGGAAGATGGAACTCCTTAGACCTGACCTCCATTGAAGCGTCTCTGTGTGCTGCTGGAAGTTTCCAGGGCCAGTAGACACATGTACAAATGTATCTCGCACCTATCTGAAGCTCTGTCCCTTCGTCTGAGAAATGTAGCCCTAGTAACTTTGCTGGGGTGGGGGGCCTTATCACACAAACTCAGGCCCTGTACCCAAGCATGCTCGGGGTGCCAGGAAGCCTTTTGCTGAGTAGTGGATGCCTGCACCCATCCAGGAAGGACCGGGACCCTCTTGTTGTAGGACTTTTCTTAATGGTTTCTGTAGACTCTATGGAAATTCTCTGTCTCCTGATCTCTCATTCAGTTCTCTAGATTCTTGCCATCTGTTGGGCTGGACAGCCCCCACCGTCACCCTTTGAGAGGGTCTTGCTATCATGAAATCATTTATAAAAAGAACAGTGAACGCAGACACTCTGGATGCATGACTATGGGAGAGGAATTCCTTAGCATGTATGTGTGTGTGTGTGTGTGTGTGTGTGTGTGCACTTGTGTGTGCCTGCATATGGAGGCCAGAGGTTGATGTTAGATGTCTTTCACTCTCACCAAGCTAGAGCTATGTTCAGCTCCACTCAGTGAGGCTGCCTGCCCAGGGAGCCCTTAGGATCTTCTTGTCTCCTTCGCCCACGAAACACTGGTGTTCCCAACTCTCAGGCCTTCCTGCTTGCCAGGCAGGCTTTGCCCCCCTGAGCCATCCTCTCGGCCTCTGCTTTTTAATTTTTTTTTTTTTAAGTATTTCTTATAGCCTAGGCAGACCTGGAACTTGAACTCAGTGTGTAGCTGAGGATGACTTTGAACTCCTGAACTTCCTATTCGCATCACCCCAGTGCTATCATTACACCTATGAATCACCACACTTGGTTTACATGGGCTTGGGGAACTGACCCAGGGTTTCATATCTGCGAGGTAAGCACTCTGACTGAGCTAGATCCCTAAGCCCACACACTTACCTTTTCATTTTCTCTATTACAGTTTTATATTGTGTGTGTGCATATGGAAGTCAGAAGGTAACTGCTGAGAGTCTCTCTTCTCTGTGTTTCAGAGAACAAACTCTTAAAGGAGCTTTGATAGCAAGCTCCTTTACCCACTGAGCCAGGCTTTTTTTTTTTTAAATTGGGAGTGAATGCCACTGGTGTCTAGCCTTCACTGTTGTTGAGAGGATTTCCTCTTATCTCTACTGTCCCTACTGAAGATGCTAATTTGCGCCTTTTTGCCTTTGTATCCTTGTTTCCTGGATCTCTGAGATTATATTTCAGGAAGCTGAGTGAAGAGACTCAAAAGAAAACTCTGTGGTTAGCACGTAGCATGAAGACCCAAGGCTATAGGGGAGCAGATACAATGGAAGGTGAAAAGGGAAGCCAGCAGAGGAGAAGGGAACCCTGCACATCCTAACGGAGAAAGTGAAGAAATCAGCAGAGACTGAGAGTTAGAGCCAGGTGGAACCCAGCAGCGACTGTGCCAGGAAGCTGAAGACGGGGTCTCAAAGAGAACTCTTTAAGATGTCCTGACCTTGAATTCTAAAAACTGCCCAGTCAACAAATATGAAGGTATTGAATTCCTCCTGTGTTTCAGGTCCCAGGGACACTGCCCTTAGTAAGTATGTCCCCAGAGCTGTGCCATCAGGGTCAGGGCCTGGACTCTGGCAACCCCAACAAGCTCAGGTGAGCCACCATCCTCCATAGGCCAGTTAAACGAGTCACTATGGGAAGCAGAGAAGGGGGTCACTGACCCCACGAGTCTAACTTCAGGGTCCCAACATGAAGTTTAGGTTTAAATAAGAGAGCAAGAGGTGCACAAGGCTATGTGGTTCTAGTCTTGATATGATCCCTCTGGTTATGACCTTCTAGCATTTTCTGAGCTTCTGTCTCTCCTGCAAGGTGGACTGGTGAGTTGCTCACACTGTGTGAAAGGGAGAAGAAGCAGACTGAGGAACAGGCCTTCGCACAGAGCCCAACATTCCGAATAAGGCAAGGTCTAGGAGAAGGCTGCAGCCCTGGAGTCACCGAGGTGTCCTACAGACTGACGAGTGCTATAAATAGAAGCCCTAAGGAATGACAAGAAGCCAGTAGCCAACCACACCCAAAGAGACAAACTAGCTGGGATATGTTCAGGTGTCTGTGCACCATGGGAACGCTGGGAGGGCTACCTGAAGACCCCTTCTCTAGTTCTTGATAGTGTATTGGACACGAAGTTTTTACATGGTCTTATATTTGTGCTGGACACGATCAGCTTGGTGAGTAAACCTTTGCGTAGATGCCTGTGAGTGTCATTAAGGTTAGTTCTCTGAAATGAATGGCAATCTTTTCTCTTTCTTCTCCTCTTAGATTTGCTTTAGGAATTACTGTACAATTTACTTAAGACACTTCCTGCTAAATCTTGGCCGTAGTGTCAACTATCCCAGTAGGAGAAGGGGCCCCTTAGATAAAGAAAACCCCAGATGTTGGCGTGACTCCATAGGAGTCGGCTAACTCTACCTTCCTCTTTTTGTCTCTCCCTCCCTTCCCCAGGATTCCCTGACCATTGTAGGCTCAAGTCTACAATGATGGGTATTAGCAATTGTTGTGGCCCACTCCTACCTGCCACCCTGCCAGTCCCCAGGGGGTCAATGCCTACAGGCTTGGCAACTTTTTGTGTGGTTCAGAGTTTTAGCTACTGCCTTAGAGTCTTGAGTGTCCTCATTCAACCAAAGTCCACGAATCTCAGCAGGCCAGGGGCACCTCTTATTTTAAGGCACAAGGACTTGTGGTATATTTTGAGAAGGTTTCATGCTTTTCCCACTCGTGTTCCTGCTGTCTTTGTAGTAGTTTCTTCCTGGGAAGGCAGGTAAAGAGACTTAAGGACTCGTTAAAAGGGCAGTTTGTTCTAGAGCTTTCTGAATCTTGGTGCAAATTTTTTCTTTCTTTTTAAAAAATTTTTTATTTTATTGTTATGGGTGTTTTGTTGCATGTATATCTTTATGACATGCATGCCTGTTACCTGCTGAAGACAGAGGAGGGTGTTGAGTCCCCTGGAACTGAAATCATAGATGGTTGTGAGCCACCATATGGGAACTGAACCAGGTCCTTTCCAGGTCTTAACTGTTAAGTAACTCCCTAGCCTCCCTTGGGTCCATTTTAAAAATGTCTCTTTAAAACATTTTTTAACGTATGTGTGCACATGTACATATGTGGATGAGTGCATGCATGTTTACAGGTGCACCACAGGGCACTTAATGGAAGTCAGAGGACAACGTGCAGCGAACAGGGGCTAGTACTCTCCCACTGTATGGGTTCTGAAGTTTGTCAGCAGATGGACATCCACTGAGCCATCTCCTTGCTCTCCAGTTACAAACAAACAAACAACCCCCCCCCAAACACACTAGTATTCTCTAAGGAGACATGCATGTGCAAAAGTCCAGTCACACTATTAGCAATGCCACTCAGCTTATCAGTTGTATGTATGGTCACTCTTCGTCGTCAACTTGAATGGCTCTCTAGGAGACACAGGTCCGGGCATAGCTGTGAGGACGTCTTCAGGGAAGATTTAGCTGAACAGGGAAGAGCCACACTGAATGTGGGCGGCACTACCCCTAGACTGAATAAGAAATCCAAGTAAAAAAAGAAAGGAAGAAGGAAAAAACTGAACTGAGCACTGTCATTCATTCATTGCTCCTAACTTCCTGACTGGGGTCGCATTGTGTCCAGATGCCTCTACATTCCTACCCTGGAGCCTTCCCCTCCATGGCTGGCTGTGTTCTAAAACTGTGAGCCAAAATACTTAAGTTGCTTTTGTTGGGTCTTGGCTCCAGCAAGGAGAAAAGCAGTCAATACACCTGGCTATCTTTAAATAAACTCACTTGATTTGGTCTCATAGCATATAGAAATGAATGAATTCGAAAAGTTTGGTAATGACCAGATATGTACTTAATGAGAGCAGTAAAGAAAGTTTGTATATTATTCGTCCCACTGCCATGCCAATGCACTATGCATCATGCAAAAATTAACTATATTAAACCAAGCTGGCTGTTCAAAGCATATTGGTTCCTAAGGAATGGAAGAATAATGGTTAGCAATTCTGACTTCTGTATGCTTAGCAGGAGTGGGATGAGGTAGGTTGGGAAATGTGGACAAAGAATAGCTGGTCTAGCTATTTAGGAATATTCTGAAAAACAAAGATTAGATATGCTTTTATTTCCAGTACCTTATTTATTCTTCTATTTGGCACTCAAAATAACACGTGCATATGTACATCAAAAACTGGCCTTCCCCACCCCTCCCCGCTACTGGGGATCAGGCAAGTTGGGTTAGTCTTCAGATCTTGGACTTTGTCCCACTAAAGAAAAGCTAGAAAATTATATAGTTCCAAGGTCCACAGCAGAGTCTAGGCAGCTGGGAAGCTCAATATCCAGGGAAGGAACAGTTGAATGGCCATAATCATGTCCCTTATGCCTGCTTGGTCTTTCTTGGCTGAACTTTGTGAGTGACAGGGCCTCATACATCCGAGGCTAGCCAGAAACTCCTGTGTAGCTGAGACTGACCTTATTTTCTGATCCTCAAGCCATTACCTTCAAAGTGCTAGAATTACAGGCAACACCATAACTAGCTTTATAGTTATAGGGATGTAACCTGGGTTCTGTGCATGACAGGCAAGCACTCTACCTAGGAAGGCATGACCACAGCTCACAAAGATGCTTTAAACGTTCTGTACTATAGTCTTTGTAAAACCGTATCTTGTTCTTAGCCTCCAGTTCTTAGTCTCCAATTAAGACAACCACAAAAAGGAGACTCCCTAGTAAAGGGCTCCTTCTGGTGGCTGGCCTCAGTGTAGGTGACCAGTGGGGTAACCCTTCTCCTCAGTGGGGTGGAGGAGGGCTACTGGCAATTTCCCTGTTCTTTCATGGGAATGGCAAGATCAGACCTGACCAAGCATCCCAAGCCCCAGTAGTCACTTCTCTCTCATTTTCTGTTGCTTTGGGGGTAAATACCAAATGTTGGGTGAGGGAGGCAGAAGGACATGTACAAGATTAGCTTGTTTGTCAACAACATACACACCTTAAAACACTGAGCCACCTCTTACCCAGGCCTTACAGAGTGGTAAATTAATGATTGGGCTGACTTACTTGGTAAAGTCCTTGCTGTGCGGGCATGAGTACCTGAGTTCTAATCCCCAGAACCCATGGAAATAATAATAATAACAGTAATATAACAGAATACTCTGAAAGGTGATGCAAACTTACAGTCTCAGTACTGGAAAGAACCAGGCTGATCTCTGGGGTTCTTGGCCAGTCAGCCCCTAGCCTGTTTGGTAAGCTCAAGGGTGTGACAGTCCAGGTTGTCTTCTAACCTCCACATGCATACAAAGTAGATGTGTGTGCGTGCATGGTTATAAAAGTTTTCCTAAAAAGTCATAGAGTATCCTTCATGTTTCTATCCTCTGCCCCCTTCTTCGCCATCATTTTTGCCTTTTCAGAGATACTCAGGAAAAGAGGGACACATTAATAAGACCTTGAGACTTGAAAGTTTCCCAAGTGATGACAAGAAATGACTCTGTTCCATTGTTGAACTTCACTGACCAGACAGACTGCAATTTGCTCGTGTTGCGTTATACTTGACTCTTGAGTTTTTTCCTGGGGAGGAGCCCTGTCTGGATGAGCCTTTTGCAAAATGTTCGCATTCTCTTTGTACCAAGCCTGTGCCCGTACAAACTGGGGTAAAAGCGTGGCTTTGCATAATGCTCTTCTTGTTTCTCTTGAAATTGGGAAAGTGTGTGTGTGTGTGTGTGTGTGTGTGTGTGTGTGTGTGTGTGTGTGTGTCTGTGTATATAGCAGGGCAAACAAACACACGATGGTTGGGGTGAATTTGTGAGGTGATAGACAGGTGTTCCTGGTCGGGAAGTACCCTTTTTCTCTAATCAGATTTTTGGATGGCTTTGGAATTGTGAATACATCAAGACAGGGGAGACTTAGGAGACCCCTCTTGCTTTCAGATCTTGGATTCCAAGATGCAAAAGGGTTGCTATCAGGAGTTCCATCCCTAGGACCTCACAAGCCAGCCATGATGACACTGGTTTGTAATTCAAGCACTTGGGAGGAAGAAGGAACTGAAGTTCAAGATCACTGGTAGCTACATAGTGAGGGTCAGCATGGGATTTATGAGACCTTAAAAAAAAAACCATCAGGGCCTGGAGACCTGGCTTAGCAATTAAGAACACATGTTACTCTTGGAGAGGACCTGGGTTCAGTCCCCAGCACCCAGCACCCACGTGGTGGTTTACAACCACCTGTAACTCCATCTCTAGGAGATTGAATGCCCTCTTCTGACCTCTGCAGACACTAAACATACATATAATATGCATACACACATGCAGGCAAAACACTCAGACACATAAATCTAAAAAACTTTCGACTTCTACCAGTTCAATTGGTGGTAGCTTAATTTATGTATATTAAAGATGGCGTTTGTTTTATGAAGGGTAGTCAGCAGATGGAAGATGGCTGTTTTCATTGTGCTCTTGTGAGATCAAGCCAGATTTTCAGTGTCTGGGTGGGGAAGTCTCATGTTGCAATCTGTATTCATGCAAGGCACAGAGATCATTAAAAAGAGAAAAGTAATCTCTTGTTGTTGTTGGCCAAACAACAACCGTAATGTTATATTAACCTTTTAAAACAGGAACTCTGGGTCTTTAGTTGAGGCAGTATCGTGATTGGAAGAGCTTTCTGGGAAAGTACTGAAGGAACATCAAAACTTGACCAGGAAATAAATAATACTGCTGGCCTGAGAATTTAGCTCCGGGCCTCCAGATCTCCTTCACCCAGTGGGGATGTGATTTCATCTTTCTGCTGTTTCTGGGGACAGTTCACTCCAAATGTAAGAAGGGGTCCATAGAGGTGAGATGGCTACTCTCTCTTACGATATTCTAGTCAGCATTTCATGTCTGCATCTAGGGGGTGAACCTTGTAGTTTCTCAGGGGGGGTGGGGGAAGGGAGGGAGAGAAAGATGGAGGGAGGGAAAGTTGGAAGGAGGGAGAGAAAGATGGAGGGAGGTAGGGAGGGAGGGAGGGGAAGGTGGAGGGAGGGAGGTAAGTGTAGGAATGTTTGAGTAGAGAAAGACATGGAAACATGAGTCAGAGTATGCTCTCTGTTTGACACTGGAGTCTTCCTGTAGAGTCGTGCTTAACACACACACACACACACACACACACACACACACACACCACACGTATCCTAGTTATCTTAATAAAGCCTCAGTTGAGGAAATACTAGATCTTATTGGCCTATGGGCATGTCTGTGAGTGATTGTCTTGGCTGCTAGTTAGTGCAGGAGAACCTAGCCTACTGTGGGCAGCACCATTTCTTAGGCAGATGGTCCGTATATAGCAAAGCTGGCTAAGCACTGGCCTGTGAGTGAGCCAGCAAGCATATGCCTCCATGCTTCTTGCCTCCAGGCTTTTGCTCCAGCTTCCCTCGGTGATGGATTGTGACCCAGATGTGTAAGCCGGATAGACCCTTTCTTCTCTAAGATGCTTTTGGTTAGAATTTTATCACAGCAATGGAAATGCTACGTAGAACCTGGTTGGGCGGAAGCACCATGTTCAGTGGGACAACAATTCTGTGTCCTAGGACTCTGGGGGCTCAAGTTTCCTTAACTATTTCTTGATTATACAATATATGAAGCCCTGGGGAGATGGTAGAACTCTTAGTGGAGGAAGGTGGGCAGGTGGACCTCGATTTGGGTGCAAGTGAGTTGGACAGTCACATATGTTTAGGGAGGTGATTTGTAGACTTTTGTTCCATCATGGGTGCCACAGACACCCATGATAGTTAATGCTGCCAATGTGACTGGCTCTAGAATCCCCTTGAGGTCTCAGGCTATGGAGGTACCATGATGCTTCTGGAATGCTCTCATCATTGAAGGTTCTGGATTCAAGGAGGAAGGTGCAGACTCTGCCTTTGAGAGGTCCAGTTCAGGGAGACAGATGTGGAAAACAGGCATTTCATGCCAGTGGACTTTGACTAGCGACCAGAACTGGCTATCTTTTGTTTCAGTGTAATGCATATAGATAGGGATGTCACTGAGGTATATATGGATGAGGAGCAACTTTATAATAGAGTCTGCTCTGTGGCTTTCCCAGGTTTCTAGCCTCCTCCGGGAGCTATCTTGATTGCCCTTTAGGCTTGACCAGAAAGTGTCTTTTGATTTTATAACAAATTGGTTAAGTAGTCTCTTGCCTTCTGAAATGTCTTTCGAAGACTCTCCCCTTGCCTGAGAGGATCCCTGCTACCCAGTAAGTGGAACATTCCCTACCATCACTTTCTGCCTCTGTGAACAATTTTCCCTCCTCTTCTTTCATGTAGCTTAGACTGGCCTTGAACTTGCTTTATAGCTGAGGATGGCTTTGAACTTCTGATCTTCCTACTTTCACTTCCTGTTGCCGAGACTACAGGTATGCTCCATAACATCCAGTTTATAAGCCTAGATGGAACCCAGGGTTTCATACGTGCCAGGCAAGTACCAAACTGTACTGCATCCTCCACCTGACAGGCTACCTTTAAAAGTGATGTTTTCCTTCAAGACTGCAGAGCTGAAATGTGGTCTCTGACCCTTGCAGTAGAATTACCTCTGTATGGAGATTTAGAGGATAAACTTCTAGCTTGCTTTTAAAAGATATTATTTTAAACTATGTATATTGTGTGTGTCTCCTTGTGGCCATGTACACATGAGTGAAGTACCCGCAGTGGCCGGAAGAGGGTGTTCAATCCCCCTGTTGTTAAAGGAAGCCGTGAAGGCATCTGACGTGGATGCTAGGCATGAACACAGATCCTCTGCCCAAGCAATCTATACGCACTCTTAGCTGCTGAGCCATCTCTCCAGCTTCAGTGTTTGGCTTTCTTGAGTTGAGATTTTTGCAGAAGGGAGAACCCTGTAATATATATGCCTTCTGTTTAGACATGTTGAGTAAAACCTATCTGAGAAACTAGGATGTGTTAGCAACCGGTCCATTTATTGTTTTGGTTTTGTTTTGTTTAGCTAGATGCTTTCTGAATATTGACTTGTTTTTTTTTCACAATCTTCCTTTGGAGTCCGATAAAGTTGGGAGCGGGGTCTGTCACCACTCCCCTGGGTGAGTTTTGGAAGCAGCACCAGCTCATTCTCTGACCCTCTATGTTGAGTGAATAGTGCAATTTTTTGACATTGAAAATGAAATGAGAAACAAGCTCATTCAGTCCTGAATCTGAAATGCCTCTAAACCTAAAATTATTTGAATACACAAGGAGAGTCTACCCCGACTTCATGTGACTGACTGTGTTCAAATGTTGTGGAAGAAACCTGTCTTCGTTTCTTTTCCTGTAGCAGTGATAAAATACCCTGACAAAAGCTACTTAAAGGAAAAAAGGGCTTATTAAGGTCACAGTTCCATGTTATGTCCACCACGGCAGAGAAGTCAAGAAAGCAAGAACTGGCCTTGTTTCCTTGTAGAGTAGAGAGCATTGAATGAATTCCTACCTGCTGGTGCTAAGCTCACTTCCTCTACCATCTTACAGTTCAGAATCCCCTTCTTAGGGAATAGTGCCACCCGCAATGGGTGGGGCCTTCCCAGCTCAATTAATAGGCTGGAGAGAATCCCCTACAAACATGCTCACTGGCCAGCCTGAGCTAGACAGCCCTCTATTGAGACTTCTTTTCCAGGTAACTCTAAATTGTGTCAAGTTGACAATTAAAACCAACCATGGCCAGGCATGGTGGCGCACGCCTTTAATCCCAGCACTCGGGAGGCAGAGGCAGGTGGATTTCTGAGTTCGAGGCCAGCCTGGTCTACA
>NC_034594.1:101777794-101780211 GCF_900095145.1 Mus pahari
AAAAAAAAAAAAAAAAACATAACTCTCCTTTCATGCTGTGTGTATAAGCTCTATATGAAACAAAAGAATTTTGTATGTAGACTTGGGTCTCATTTCTGGAATATGCCATATATATGTATATACATATGTATGTATGAGAATATGATTTTATACATTTATATATGCATTATATATACTATATGAAAATAACCTATGAAACTATATGTATAGTTTATTATATATGAATATATAAATATATTAAAGTATTCTAAAATCTGTAAAGATCATTAGCTGGTCCTGAGCAGTTCTGATTAGGATGAGGAATTCAGTCTATAGTAGAACCAGAATGCCTGTACTTTCTTTGATCTTGGGCTTCAAGCATGGAGAAGGCATGGCTACGAGGAGGAACTCTGTGGCTGAGATGACATTGAAACATGTTGCAGGGAGCTGGGAAGGTGGGTTAGGTAGCAAAGTGCTTGCCTTGCAAGGCAAGGGCCTGAGGCCAATGACCCTTCCAGTGCGTGTAAGAACCAGGCATGGTGACATGTACTTGGTATTCCAGCACTGTGGAAGTCTAGCAGACAGGCCCCTGAGGCTCTGGGGCCAGCTGTTCCAGGCTACTCAGCAAGCCCCAGGCCTGAGAGAATACGTGTTTTACAAAATGGTGGATGGCATGTAAAAAATTATAGCAGAGGCTATCTTCTAGGTTCCACACACATGTACATGTACACCTACACACAGAGAGAAACACACACACACACACACACAGAGTGAGAGAGAGAGAGAGACAGACAGACAGACAAAGAAGTTCCATTCTAAGAGCATTCGCTGCTCTTCCAAAGGACTCAAGGTCAGTTCCCAGCATTCACGGCGGGCAGCTCACAGTCCTGTAACTCCAGCTCTGGTGGATTCAGCTTCTTATTCTGGCTTCATGGGAATCTGCACACATGTGCACACAAACACAAAACACCTCTCAAAAAGCATATGGAGGGTCTTTGTTGGTGGGTCGTTATTATGAGCTAGCTGATCTTGATGGCACACGTGCTATCTACCTCCTCTGGTCACCTCAGAAAGAGAAGCTCCCCTCCCCCATTCTGCTCTCCTGTTTCATCTTAAATAGCATCTGAAAAGTTCTGTTCATGGTGGGTAAGAACTACTTGTCTTCAATTCCTTGGGGTTGGAACTGCCACTGCCAGTGGTCAGCAGGCTCTTTTGGGGGTGTAACTGGAGGAAATTAGCAGTGTTTCCTTTACCCAGCCTGGCGCTCATTTGAAGAGCTTTTCTCCATCCTTTCAGGGAAGCAGACAAAGCAAGATCCGACTTGAAAGCTTAAGGCAGGAAAGAACTGGATGCCCACAATGCCAGGCTCACAGCGGGGACTGCTGAGCAAGAACCCATTAGCACATGATGGAATGCCTTATAGAGAAGTATTCCTTCTGTTAAAAGGGAGAAAGACTGGGAGCTTGGGGTACAACTCAGTGGTGAACTGTTTACATAGCATGCATGGTGCCCTGGTTTCCATACACAGCATCGCCAAAGTGGGTGTGTGTGTGGGGGGGTGCGGAGGGTCTAGGATATCTTTAGTGCATTTAAGGCATAGTTAAGAGAAGGCCACAGCGTTTGTGGGGCCCTGTCAGAACACAGTTTCAAGTTCCACTGCAGTGTGCGTTGCTGATAGGGTAGGCATGTGTGCATGTTCATGTGTGTGAGCACTGGAGCATAGGTGTATAGTTCAGAAGCCTATGTATGCATTCCCAGGCATCAATCTTCATCAGTTTGCATGTTTGAGATAGCTCTTTTGTTTGCTCCTGCATATCCTGGGCTAGCTGGCTTACCAGATTCCAGAGACTTCCCGATCTCTGCCTCCCAAACTTACCACAGAGCCGCTGTGACTACAGATGGGAGTTGCTGAACCTGGCTTTTTAAATGTGGTTTGTGGAGATCCAAACTCAGGTCTTGACCCTTGCACATCAAGAGCCTTATCTATTGAGCCATTTCCCTAGCACAGCCTTTGGCAAATTCAGGATAGGAAAAATCCTAAGTAGATTAATTGCTTTCATTGTTGGTGTTCAAGTTGTCTGAGGTCCTTTGGCCGCAAGATACTACGCAGATGTTTTTCTTCAGAGATTAATTTGAGGAAAAATGTCCAACCCTCTTTGACTTGGCTTGTGCCATGTGCTGATTGACAACCTGTTAACTTCGCCCCTTTTTGAGTCTGGGCCCCTTGAAGGTTTTATTTTCACAGTGCTAAACTTTGTCGATAGAATGTGCAAGAGGTATAATATTGTAGAAAGGAAGGCTTTTGTTTCTGGTCTCAAAGGTAGGAAGGTTCTATAAGATGCTCTGTTTGGTCCAGTGTCCTTATCTTATGGTGTTTGGTATACTGCCATCAGCAACTTTGTGTGTGTGTGTGTGTGTGTGTGTGTGTGTGTGTGTGT
>NC_034594.1:101780335-101820363 GCF_900095145.1 Mus pahari
AGAGAAAGAGAAAGAGAGAGAGCTTTCATTACCAGGTTATCAGGGTCAGAGCCCTGGTTCTGGCAGCCACAACAAGCTACACTTAGCCATCTGTACTCAATAGACCAATTAAGCAAGTAGTAGTGAAAAGCAGAGAAGGATTCAGTGTGGTCATACTGGGGAAAAGAACAAAGAAGTCCAATCAATGACTTCTGCTAAATTCATCTTCATGGTCTGCACATGAAGTTTGGGTTTAATGGAGGGCAAGCGTGTGCCTAGCTAGGCAGTCCTGGCCATGGTGTGCCCATCCCTGACGTGGTCCCGCCCATCACTGACCCGCCATCTTCTCAGCTCGTCTCTCCTGCAAGTTCTCCGACAGGTTGTCAGAACTGTGTGAAGTCTCTCTCCAGGAGACAAACCCTCCACTCAGGCTGCTACCAGGGTTCAACCTTTTCCTTTCCCAGTGCTAGGGGAGATTCCAGTGTCTTGGAGTCCATTTTTCACTAGCTGGATAGACAGTAGCAGGGGCACAAGTATCTCTTCAGAGCATCACCTCCATCCCTGTTGGAATGGATGCACCTTGAGTATCCTGGTGCCCAAGTGCCTAGAGCCTAGAGCCCC
Organism: Mus pahari; assembly: GCF_900095145.1. Taxonomy (NCBI): domain Eukaryota; kingdom Metazoa; phylum Chordata; class Mammalia; order Rodentia; family Muridae; genus Mus; species Mus pahari. Next base: position 101,780,936 of record NC_034594.1, read on the forward strand.
GTGAACTGATTTCCAGAGGCACTGCAGTGGCCTGTGGTTATGTCACGATTCAGGATCTCTGGCCTGGGATGGGTGCCTGTCGCCACACGTGCTTCCTAGGGATGCTGGCAGCCACATGCAGCTGGTCGTCTTCAAGGTCTCAAGCACACTGGATTACTTCTCTCGAGTTAGTGCCCCGTCAGTACAGTTCTGGGCTGTAGTTAATAGGCATTTATATTAGGATTTTCTTGTTCACGGGCTGGAGAGATGAGTCAGTTGTTAGGAGCCCTGGCTGCTCTTTAGTGGACCTGGGTTAGATTCCCAGCACCCACATGGAGGCTAATAACTGTTTGTTACTCCAACCCTAGGGAATCTGAGACTTTCCTTTAGCCTCTGTGGTCACTGTAGGCACATGCTGCACATTCACACATACACACACACACACACACACACACACACACACATGTAGGCCAAATACCCATACAAATAAAAAGTTAAAAATATAAAACATAAAGATTTTCTTATTCAAATTACTGTGTACTGTCTATCTTCTCTATCAGATAGAAACACAAACAAGGGGCTAGAGAGATAACTTAGAGGTTAAGAACACTTAACTGCTCTTGCAGGAGGACCTGAGTTCAGTCTCAATGTCCCTGTCAGGCAGTTTACAAACTGCCTATGACTAGCTCCTAGCCACTGATGACTCTGTGGGCATCTGTACTCTTGTGCGCAAGCATACACATAATTAAAAGTAAAATAAAATCTTAAAAACAAAGCAAAAACTTAGAATAGATAATGTTAGGGATATGCAGAAGACTCTCAAATGGGCAAAAAAGAATCCTTATAGTGATGAGTCTTGCCCTGTGGGGTACGACCCCTGGGGATTAAATGACCCTTTCACAGGGGTCACCTAAGAGCATCAGAAAACACAGAGATTTACATTATGATTCATAACAGTAGCAAAATTACAGTTATGAAGTAGCAATGAAAATAATTTGGGGGGGTCACCACAGCATGAGGGCCGACCTGTGTTAAAGTGTCACAGAAGAGGGAGATTGCGAACCACTTAGTCTTGTGCACACTCTGGGCTATCTTTCAGTCTGTGGCCTCTTACAATTTGGCAGCTATAGAAAACGTCATCTTAATAGAGAAAAGTGATTGTTCAAGAAACACAAGAGAGCTCAAGGAGATCTCCTGTTTGTGGATCATTCCCAGAACGTCGCAATGGCAGCAATGGTTGCCTCAACAACCTGTGACACCTGTCCATACTGCCACCTATAGCAGCCCAAGACCTGTGACACATGTCCCCACTGCTACCTACAGCAGCCTGAGACCTGTGACACATGACCCCACTGCTACCTACAGCACCCTGAGGCCTGTGACACATGTCCCCACTGCTACGTACAGCAGCCTGAGACCTGTGACACGTGACCCCACTGCTACCTACAGCAGCCTGAGGCCTGTGACATGTGTTCCCACAGCTACCTACAGCAGCCTGAGACCTGTGACACGTGNCCCCACTGCTACCTACAGCAGCCTGAGACCTGTGACACGTGACCCCACTGCTACCTACAGCACCTGAGACCTGTGACATGTGTTCCCACAGCTACCTATCCCCACTGCTACCTACAGCAGCCTGAGACCTGTGACANGTTTCCCCACTGCTGCCTACAGCAGCCTGAGACCTGTGACACGTGTCCCCACTGCTGCCTACTGCAGCCTGAGACCTGTGACACGTGTCCCCACTGCCGCGTCTGTGCATTGGGGTTATAGACACCTGTGAGCTGCCATGTGGGTGTTAGGAATTGAACTTGGGTCCTTTGGAAGAGCAGTCCGTGCTTTTTAACTACCAAGCTATCTCTCTAGTCCCACTCAGGATTTCTTCCAATGGACTTTTTTTTTTTCTTGTACCACTTATCTGTAAATAAGATCAGAGGGTTGTTCCTGGGGTTCCTTGGATAAGATTGTGTGATTCACAAAGGTTTTGTGTGTGTGTGTGTGTGTGTGTGTGTGTGTGTGTGTGTGTGTAAGGGGATGCTCACATGTGGCATTGTAACAGAGTTTATATTCTTCCTGTTTGGATTCTTAGACATCCAGGAAAGGGGGAAAAAACATGCTTAGGCCATAGGCAGGGTTTGTCCCTCTTTTACCATTCTTACACGCACACTGAGGATTTGAACTCTAACCCTCACGCTTGCACCGCAAGCACTTTACACACTGAGCCACACACTCCCACCCCTGGGGAAACATTTCAGTTTAAGAATGTCTCTGTCTCAGAGATCGTTGATGCTATGGTGGTCATGATGAGTGTATAAGATTTTGCTAGCCACTACTTGTTTATTCTTATAAAGTGGATTATACCCCCAGGGGCTTGCCAAGTAGAAATCTAAGCTGCGTAATTCTATCTTGTGATCCAAGGTCAGAGCGTTCTTCTGTAAAAAGTCCAAACTGTCACAACAGGTTTGATGCTGGAGAGCACTATAGATGTTTATGCTTTTTGAATCTCAGATGATGTCATGGTGAGCGTTCTTCTGGGCCTGTCTGTGTACCTGTTGCCTTATCCTTGTTCATTGCATTGTGAAATTTAAGGGCACAAGGCAGGCTTTGTTATTTTCTTGGTTTTGTTTTGGTCACGGTTCTTAAATATGGCGTCTTCCAGAGAATGTCTTGCTTCAGTGGCTTCAGTGACTCTGAGGAGTGTGTATTTACTTTTGAAGAGTCAATATTGTGACAGGGATCCTTCCCTCTTCTAGGTACCGACCCAAGGAATTTGTTCTGTGGGTGCGCGCTGTATGCTTGTGTGTGCTCTGCGCTCACCTCCAATACATTTATGGAACTCAAATTCAAAAGCGGGCTCCTTTGCTTCCCTTCCCTCTGTACCTGGGTCTCAGTGAACCTGGAACTCGCTGATGTAACTAAGCTGACCAGCTAGGGAGCCTCGGGGAGCCTCGGGGAGCCTCCTGCCTCCACTTCCCGGAGGCTAGGATCACAGGGATGCACCACTATGTTCCTCTTTATTTGGATGCTGGGCATCTGAGCTCAGTTCTCCTGCTTGAGCAGAAATTACTTTAGTCACCAAGCCATCTCCCCAGCTCCAGGAAATACCTGGAAAGATTCCTGGAAACAGGGTTTGGCCACCCCGGGGCTACAGGACTTCTTCACCAAAGGCAATGGACAAGATAAATTCTGTATCAGTTACCGTGGCATTCTACCGGCACTTGCCTGTGTTGTCTGTGCTTCGCATGGGCGTGTGTGCATCCTGGGAGACAGGAACTGAAGAGCACAAGGTAAACCATAGCCTTCCTGGGAATAAAAAGTGGTTAGCCAAGACGGACCCTGTGGTTTTAGGTTAACAGGAACTCCGGGAGGTGCCTGGGGCTCCTCTGAATTGTCAGGAGACTTCTTCAGTCATCCAGTTCTCACCAAAGGCCCAGTGCCAGAAGCAGCAATTTGCAAATTATAACTCTGTGTAGTAGTAGACATTCTCCACATTTGGAAGTTTCTAGAACTTTTCAAAGCAGGTTGGGGGCTAGGTTCATTGGGGTCGAGACTTGAATTTGGATTTGATTACTAAATGTCCCTCTGCCGTACCAGCTTGCCTCACCACTCATACAGGCGCTTGACTTCTGAGCCTCCTGAGCGATTTTAGAGCAGGCTCACAAGGCTGGCTTTAGTTCTGACTGAGGAGCTGCCCCTTGAGATGCGTCTCCAAGTGAAGACGGACCACATATGTTGTGGGTCTCTTGCTGGGTATTAGCCTCATCAGAGCAGGAAGGGTCCTGTGGTCCAGGGAGAGCAGGAGGCAGCCTGGTGGAGGCTGCTTATGTGTGTTCATTCTATGCAACTCTCACCTCCGAAGTTTCTGAAGCATGACAGTTATTGGGAGCTGTTTGTGTTGGTTAGAGATCTTATATGCTGACAGAGGCATCTATGTCATTGTGGTAATTGAGTACGGTCATTTTTTTCGCTTACATGGGGTGATTATGTTGTGTGCCATGAGTTTGAAGTTAGCCTGGGGTATAGAGCAAAACCCTGTCCCCCCCAAACTAACTAACTAGTTAACTAACTAACTAGTGTTAACATTTTAAAGTATAGAAATTTAACAAAACTGTGGGTTTTTTGGTGGTGATGGTAGTGTTTGTGTGTGACATGAGAGTGATAATCTGTGTTTTTCTCAATTTTAATTTTTGAGATCATGTTTGTTAGTGCACCCAGTGTTTACAGATTTGACCAGACAAGTTGACAAGTGAACTTTAGGGGCCCTTCTGTCTCTAGGGTCACAGCTTTGTTATATGAATACCGAGGTTCTGAACTCAGGGTCTCCTGTTTGTGTAGGCAAGGACATTTTGAGTTGAACCATTTCTTCAGCCCTGAGTTTTCTGGAAAGTTCACAAAGTCTTACTCTAGTTATTCAGGAACTGGAGCTGACAAGAAGCTGCCCTTTTAGATAGATTACATTGTCTGTGTTTGACAAAGCCCCCTTCTCTTCCTTCTTAGACCTCTTTCCTGTCCTGTCATTCACTAACTTATGTCGTAAGGTGGATAAATATCTTAGCTTAATAGATTTCTCTAGTTATGATCAAGGCTGCCCTTTTTACTTGGCCCTGGATGAATAGGTTAGTAAACTCAAAGAGAAAGAGAGCTATTCTTTTATCTTAACACATATCCCAAGGTGATTTGATGCACAATTAGAGTTGAGAAGCAAGTACCCCGATGTGACCACCACACCAGGAGGAAATGAATTAGGATGACAGCTAATTTGACCCAGTTGATGGAGGATGTCACAAAAGAAGTTCGGTGTTAATTAAGCTCCTAGGCAGTCAGGCCACTCTAGTAAAGCACACACATGCAAGGGCATATTCACAGCACATTTGCCAAGGTATTCATAAACTCCCCCAGGTCCTACTGTGCTGGTAGCAACATCTCGGTCAGTGTGGTCATTTTTCTTCCCTCGTGTGTGGTGATTATAAAAATTGTTTAAACTGGGATCTAAATCTAGTGGTCGAAAGGCATGAGTGACATAGATTTAGTTTATTTGAAGGAAGGGAAAAAAAGGGAGAAGAGAGAAAGAGCAGTTAAAATTAACTCTGGTGGTTTTCTGTCTGTGATTATGACTTCAACTGTAATCGTCTCTCTATAAATCAACCGTCTCTGCTGCCCACTCCTTGGCTCCCTCCTGCCAGGATCGTATTCTAGGCCATACATACCATCTTCCTGTTACAAAACCCCAGTAGCTAGTAAATCAAAACCTCATCTTTTCAATGGGAAGTTGAGGAAAAAGAGACCCAGTCACCGTCCCTTTCTGCTGTGTACAAAGGGGTGTTGGAGATGGGTAGTATTTATTCTTCTCATCATGATAACCAGAATTGCTAACCAGAAGCAGCTTAGGAAAAGTTTCTTTTCACCTTACGTTCCGGGAGGGATACAGTCCAGCGTGGTGGGTAGGCACCACAGCAGGAGTGTGAGGTGGCCAGTCCCATTGTATCCCCAGTCAGGAAGCAGAGTGTGCACATGAACTTGGGTGGGATTATAAAAATCGCAAGGCTCACACCCATGTATTTCCTTGTATTTCCTCCAAAGAGGTTCTACCTCCTAAATGTCCACAGCCTTCCCAGAAAACACCACCAGCTATTTCAACACCTGAGCCTAGACACATGAGGCAGTAGCAAACCATTCCAGGGATTTGTACGTCCAGAGAGAGCAGTGGTCATGCCTGACTCTTCTTAACCTGGTCTTTTTGTTTGCTTAGTTCGTTGGTTGGTCTTGAGGTGTCCTGAGTTTGCGTTTTGAATGACAGTGATGTAGCTTTTAACATTTCTTTTGCCATATTGTTTGTTTGCATTTCTTTATTTTGTATGGCGTATGTGTGTGTATTCACATGTGTGTGTTCATGTGTGTTCTCTAGCACACAAAGGCCATAGCTTGTGGGACTCACTTACTGCCTGTTGTGTGGGTTCCAGGGATCAAGCTCAGGCTGTCAGGCTTGGTGCCAAGAACCTTTACCCATGAGGCACCTACCAGCTCCGTTTGTTTATTGAGACAGAGTCTCGTGTGTTCCAGGTTAGTCTTGAACTTCCTTATGTAGCCTGAATACGGCCATGAATTGCCAATCATCCTGCCTTTCCCTCCCTCCACATTCTGGGAGTCCAGGTGTGTACCACCACACCTGGTTTATATGATGCTAGAGCCTGGACACAGGACTTTGTGGATGCTATGTAAATGCTCTTAACAGAGCTCTATGCACAGCCCTTACCGTTTCTATTTTTAAGGGCATTAAATAAACTGTATATTTACATGTATGATCACCCATCACCCTTTGTGCCAGAAGATGCTGAAAGAGGAGCATTAGCCGAGAGCTAGATAGAACTGGGAGGCACATGACTTTCAGAAGTGAACTAGGCACCAACCATCAGGAGGGTTTTGACTGTTACGTGTGGTATACCAATGAAAACCATTTCTATTCTTAATGGTCTGCTGGTTAAAGGCAGGATGCATTAGGGAGACGGGTCACAGTAAAAAGGATTGAGGACTCTGCCAGTTGCTCTTGAGATTATCTTCCATTTAGCAGAAAGTTGCATTATCACAACAGAATTCTTTGGGCATGTGTTATAGCCTGTTTAAAGAAAAGGTATTTTTTAAAAAGAAATAGAAAGTATTTGTTTTTAATAATATTATCTCTTCATTTATCTGAATCAAAAGTTTTACACTTGCAGGGAGTTCCTTCTAGAGATGTGCTTTAAGCAACAGTTGGAGCCCTCCTGTCTACTCCTGGCATTCAGAATCAAAGCAGGAAAAAAAAAAAAAACGCACAAAAATTTAAAGTACATGAAGGGAGTTGGCAATATGAATTAATCTTATACTTCCTTGTGAACTAAAGGCACACTACAGCATATGCCTTTAATCCCGGTGCTGGGGAGAGAGACAGGAAGATCTCTGGGATTTGCGTGTTAGGTGGTCTCACCTACAGGTTGAGTTTGAGGCTAATGAGAAACCTGTTAGATGGATGAGTGGGTGGGTGGATGGATGGATGGATGGATGGACGGATGGACGGACGGACGGACGGACGGACGGACAGACAGACAGACATGTACTGTGTCTGAGGAGCAACAGCCAAGGCTGATAATCACCCTTCCTGCCTTTCTTGCTTACATATGTATGTATACATCCTCATGAACACATATATATCCTCAAAATGCAGTAGTATTTTTGTATCATTGTATAAGTACAGTAATTTAAGGCCAGACAGCAGCAAATAAACAAATATAAAAGTACACCATGGTTTTACTCTTGTAGATCAGAATTGGAAGGTGTTATGTATCTATGGACTCCCTGACCCTTGCCAACTGTGTCCTTCACACACCTGAGTGATGGAGACAGTCATGCATAGGCTTCGCATTGGGGTGCAGACACCCTGCTCACTTTTAATACACGAGAACTGCAATCTTCCTGCACTGAGTTATAGCCCTCCCCCAGTAACCTCCTCGTGGCCACTCTTTGCGGCCTCTTGGGAAATCGATTATATATCCGGCTCAGCAGTAAGTCCAGTAGAGTCTTCCTTCTATAAACCACTCAATCCATTTTGAAGTCCAGGTACATCAAATCCAAACAGTGGGAAGTTTTCTTGCGTAGGTTTAGCTTTAGACCAGTAATCGAGTCTGGCTTTGGATCTGCCTTTGGTTTCTACACTGGATGCATTCTAATGATGAGTATGTATACTTGGAGCTGACTTTGTGGTTAGAACTTACTTACACAATTAAATGCTGGCTGTTGTGTGCGTTAGATGAGCAAGCTGTAACCCTTAGTCACTTGGAATATTAGCAGATTGGCTGTCAAGATGAATGAAACGGGCCTGGTAAAGTGTTTGGTACCCAGGTCTCAATGAAGGTCTCAATTCAGATTCTTAGCATCCATATAAAAAGCTGGGCAGTCCAGTTTGACCCTGTAATTTCACTGCTGGGAAAGCATCCTTGGGGTATGCTGTCAACTCTGTACAGGGGAATCAGCAAACTTAAGGTTCAGTGAGACACCCTCTCTCAGAAATTAAGGATAGAGAGCAATTGAAGAAGACATCTGGCTCATTTCTGGCCTCTACACTTAATGTGTGCATGCACCCCTACCATACGTATCACATATACAATCATCACATGCAAAAAAAAAAACCAAAAAAAACTGTGTGAACTTCATAAATTTTAATATCTTATATTTATTAAGATTTTTAAAGCCCTGCCATATGCTAATAGAAACTGTAGGAGATGATTATGTTGCTGAGGAATGCAGGAGTGTGGTCACTTGTATTGGGGAAAGAAGTGAGTGTCTTACTAAAACAGGAGCTCATTGGTCACAAAAGCCCAGGCGAGAAGAATGAATGTGCTGTGTACCCTGGGAGTCTCTGCCCTGCAGCAAAACTTTGAACGGGTGTTAGTGGCCACGAAGACACTCCCGTGTACCCTGCAAAGCATCAAAGCATCTTCAGAAACTATTGATTGACATCTCCTTCACTAAGAAGGCTCCTGACAGTTGTGCTCACCCAAGGCCCAGTGGCTGTTCTACTTTTGAAATCAGCCCAGGAAGTGTTCGTGGTTACCAGTCAGTTCTAAAGTGAGTACTTCCAACATGATACAACATCCCCACAGGCTCAGAGTCTCCTCTCTGCCTGGCTGGTGTTGACATGTGCAGAGAACGTGATGGCATTGAAGCTAGGGCTCTTTGTAGGATCAGAATTAGAAGTTGGGAGGTTTATATCCAAGTTTTATCTTTGACTTCAATCTAATAAACCAAAAGTCCTCATATATGCGTGTGTATGTGTGTGTGTTTGTATGTGTTCATGCACACACATGTATATGCACCTTGTAGAGATTCAATGTTGACCTCAGTTGTCTTCTCAGTCATTCATCTCCGTATTTTTTGAGGCAGGATCTCTCACTCAACCCAGAGCTCACTCATTTTGCTAGACAGATTGTCTAGCCACCAAGCCCCAGGGGTCCTCCTGTCTGCCACCCTAGTGCTGGGATTACAAGTGCTCACAACTACACCTGGATTTTAATGTAGGCTCTAGGAATCAAACTTGGTCCTTGTACTTGCACAGCAAGCACTGACTGACTGAGCAGTCTCCCTAGCCCCCAACTTCTGATTCTGTAAGGCAGTGGTTCTCAACCTGTTGGTTGCGATCCCTTTGGGAGTTGAACAACCCTGTCACAGAGGTCACCTTCGACCATCAGAAAACACGGATATTTACGTTATTGAATCATAACAGTAGCAAAATTTAGAAGTTATGACGTAGCAATGAAAATAATTTTATGGTTGGGGGTCAACACAACATGAGGAACTATGTTAAAGGGTTCTAGCATTAGGAAGGTTGAGGGCCTAGTCAGTCTTAGAGACAAGTTATTCTATAAGCCAGTGGGCACATTCTTATGGGGAACAGAGAGACTGCCTCTTAAAACATTGGAATATGTCTCATTTTGTGTCTTCTTAGATAGAATGGTAAAAAATGAATGGTAAAAGGATCATTTAATAGCTTTCAGTATTATGACTGTATATTATACTTTCTTAGGGAGATTATATACATAACACCTCTCTTTGGGCTACATCCCAGATGAACTGAATCAAGATCTTTGTCACCTTTTAGAAAACAACCAGGTGAATCTCTAAGTAGGATTGGCTATACAAAGTTGAGCTAGTTTATCATTTGTGTCTTCTGAGGGATTGGGATGCCAGCCAGAGTGCCCTAAGACTGCAAGTGGGACACTTGACCTTGGCTTTAGAAATTGCAGGACAAATGACCTTAGCAGCTTGGGTGTTTGTTACTACTTAGTTTTCCTCCAAAGAGAATTCAGAGCTGGAGTGTTTGGGATCCTGGGTCTGTTGAAGCTGTGTATTGCATGTGAGTTGATTGTGTCCTTATTTAAGAAACTCAGTCTAAGGTTTAAGTCTGATAAGCCTCCGATGGCCATGTCAGGGTGTGTGCATGTGTGTGAAGCCTCTGATGGCCATGTCAGGGGTGTGTGCATGTGTGTGAAGCCTCTGATGACCATGTCAGGGTGTGTGCATGTGTGTGAAGCCTCTGATGGCCATGTCAGGGGTGTGTGCATGTGTGGGTTATGTGTGTGTGCCTATTTCCTTTCACATCTAGATTTTAACCTCGTAATCTTAATCTAGTCTAGTTTTTTGGAAGGCTGTCCTATTTCTGCTGATAGCACCCAGCCTGTCCCCTCCCAGGGTAAGGCAGAAGGACCTCTTCTAGCACACCAGGCATTGAGCAATCATTCATTAATGGCTTTTCTCTTGATCTTGCTACTGCACCCTGTATTTTAGATAATCTTAGTGCTTTTTGTGATGGTTTTCTTTACTCTGGAGCCATTTAAGCTGTGACATTTATGTGTATTTCTAGAGATAGTTGACAGAAGTCAGGACACTCCATGCCGATTATAAAATCCTTTTGTGGCATCCCTGTCCTTTGGCCCTGAGTGGGAGTCTTTTGATTAGGCATCATTCTGCCTCACAGTCTCTGCGGATTCCTTTGCATACTACCCAACTCCTCTTCTTCAGAGGGCTTTACTTACCTTGCCTGGCATCAGTTCCTGAACCGGAAGGGGGCCAGGTGACAATCCTGCTTTTTAACTGTCTGATGAAGCTTCGTCCAGATGGCATCTTTTCACACACTCTTGCCTGTGCCTTATGAGACAGGATCTTTTATTTTTTTTCCATATACAAATTTTCCAACTCTATTTGAGTCTTTTTATTAACATATATCAATTATACATAGTTTTCAATATCTTTTCATTTATACATATATACATTCAGTATATATAAAATGAATTTTGACCATGACTCCCCACTCTATCCCTCTCCCCAGATCCCATTTTTCTCAACTGGACTCCTTTTTTCTTTGTCTTGTATATTTGTGTGTGTGTGTGTGTGTGTGTGTGTGAATGTATGTATGAACCAGAATTTACATAGGGTTGCTTACAGAAACACAGGTGAGGTGTTGTTTACAGGAGCATAGACACCTTACCAATGGCTACACCATTGAAGAAACAGTCTTTTCCTTCCCTATTAACTATTAATTTCCTGTTTGTCTTCTGGGAAGGATGGAGCTTTATGAGCCCCTCCCCCTGTAAATCCTTAACTGTTTATCAGTACTTAGTTCTCATGAACCCTACCATTACCTCCCATAATCCTCAGGAATAGGGGCTGGAGGACTGGCTATCAGTTTAGATTGTTTGCTGCAGCTGGACATCTTTAGCTCTAAGGTTTTTGGGAATCAGGAACAGGCCATCTCTGTGAGTTCCAGGCCAGTCATATGTGGCAGGTGATGCACAGCTGTCTGTAAGTCCAGCTGCAGGCTATCCAGTGGCCACCTCTGGCCTCTGTGGATCCCTACATACTCATGGAGCATGGGCCTGCCTGCATACACACACAATTAAACATAAATCTTCACAGGCCTCAGGAAGGAGAGAGGCCTTATGAACCATCTCCCCAGCAAACATGAGGTATGCAAGCCCCTCCCCCATGGCCACTTGTTAATCTTTAGGAAGGGGTGGGGCCTTAGGGGGGAATAAGCTCCACCCCCAGCAACTGTTAGCTGCCTATCATTTCTCATACATGGGTGGGGCCTCATGAGCCCTCCTACAGTAAGCATTCCCTGTCTGTCAATCCTTAGAAAGGGGTGGTGCCTTGTGAACTCCTCCCCCAAGCAACTGTTAACTGCTTATCATCAAGGATGGGCAGAGTCTTATGAGCTCCTTTCTCTTCATTATGGGATGTTGCCCAGCTTCACCTAGCCCCGGTGACAACCTAAGGATGATCTAAGACAGAGAGACTGTGTAGCAGTCAGTGTTATAATTCTGGGGCTCCACGCTCTCATCCCTCTGGGATCTCCATTGGCTTAGCATAGCCCTACCAATTAACAGGGCTGGTAGCCAGCTCCAGACGTCTCCTCTTTTCTCCTGTTCTACTCTGAAACCTGTAGGCGGCTGACAAGGTAAAGGTAAAGACAACCTGTCCCTGGTTAAGGTGGCACCTTTCAGCTGGGGTCACTGAAAGCCATCATTTGGCCCCATGGGTAGACATTTCCCATTGTTTGTCATAGTTCTCCAGTTGTGACAGTCCTGGTGGAAACTACTGCTGGAGGGGAGGCTGGAGCTGCGAACCACTCACCTGACAGCATCACACCCTCGCCAACAAAGTGATCCAGTCTGCAGATCCTTCCACATCTGGGATTAAGGGTCTTTATTTCGGGCTGAGGGGTTGCAGGGCAGGGCTCAGTGGGTACCGTTTTGCACACATGTGAGGACCTGAGTGTGACTCTCACACACACATCTGGTAAGTATCTCCTCATCTGGGAGGTGGAAGCACTAGGCCCTAGGAGACTTGCCAGATTGCCAGGTGGGCCTGGAGAAAGTGCCTGGCATCAATCTCGGGCCTCCACAGGCACGTGTCCACACTCGTGTTTCTTGTCTTGGTTCAGGTGTGAATAGCCTGTGACCTGCAAGCCCTGTGCAGGCCCAGGATAAGCATGAGTGCAACCTAATACAAAATTGGGTACTTTTTATATTTTGGGGGTGGGGGTGTGGTGGGGGTTGGGGGTGAGACAGGGTTTTATTTGTGTAGCCCTGGCTGTCCTGGCACACACTCTGAAGACCAGGCTGGCCTCAGATTCACAGAGAACTACCTACCTGCCTCTGTTGTGATTAAAGGCATATACTACCACTATCCAGCCAAAACTTACTTAAACTATTATGAGATTTGTGTGTGTGTGTGTGTGTGTGTGTGTGTGTGTATCCCGATTTATTTTGTAACTTATTTTGTTACAATGTCTAAACTTCATAGATGACTTGGTCTGTGGATGTGTCAGAAGGTTGGGAATGTTTTCAGAATTCTTGAGGCTGCTGTGGTTTCCCTGCATGTGGGTGGGAAGTCCTGTCAAGTGTGAATAATTTATGGTTCTTGTGAGTGGAACTCATGGAACATGGAACAGTTATAGATGACAAGGTGGCGACAGCTTCGCGTTCACCCTTGTCCCTTTTCTCTTGTCTACCTTCTGGGAAAATGTGTACCCAGGAGGCTAGCTACAGCAGAGAGATGAGACAGTCACTCCAAAGTTGCCCTTTGTAAGTGGAGGGCCACAGTGTGAATGGCTAGGCAGAGTCAGAGTCAGAGAAAGCAGGGGAGACAGGAAAGGGTCAGGATCTTTGGAAACGTTGTATTTTATTTTATTTTATTTTATTTTATTTTATTTATTTTTGGTTTTTCGAGACAGGGTTTCTCTGTGTAGCCCTGGCTGTCCTGGAACTCACTTTGTAGACCAGGCTGGCCTCAAACTCAGAAATCTGCCTGCCTCTGCCTCCCGAGTGCTGGAATTAAAGACGTGCACCACCACGCCCAGCTGTTTTTTATTTTTAAGTTACATTTATTTGTGGGTTGTCTTTTTTTGTGGGGGTGGGGTTGGGGGTTGGGGTGGGTTGGGGGAAGTGGCAGTCAGAGGAAAACTTGCTGGATCTGGATCTCTTATTCCACTCAGGATGGCGATCAAACTCCAGTTACCAGCCTTGGTAAGCACCTTTTCCCACTGAGCCATCTCTAGCCCTGAAAATCGATATTAAACAAAACTATGAAACATTTGTGGATGCTCCAGAACCTTTGAAAACTCGTTTGGAACAAAGTATAGAAAGCAGTAGCTCAGTTCTCTAGTCTCAGCCCTAGTGGCCCAAGTTTTACGGTGTTGTGTGGTTTTAGAATGTTCTGCATTTTATCCATAGGAAGAATAAAGTTACAGATCAGAGCTCTCCTGTACTTGCTGTGTTTAAGCTTTCTTACCATCTCTCTGCTGTCCTTTCCCTATGCCCATCCTTGTATGACACTGAAGACTTATAGCTTCCATAGATGGTCCCTTTCCTTGTTCATTCTCTGTTCTATAGTTTATATATGCTGTGTGTGTGTCTGTGTGTATGTGTGTCATGCGTGCGCACTAGAGGTCAGCCTTAGATGTTGTTTCTTGGTTCTGTCCATCTTGTTATAAACTTCTTTATTACTGTGTGTGCACACACATGCACCACAGCACACATGTGGAGGTCAAAAGATAACTTCATAGAGTTGAATCTTTGCTTCCACCTTTACATGTGTTCTGGGGAATCAAGTCTGCGTTGACATGATTGCAAAGCGAGCACCTTCACTGCTTGACCATCTATCTCCTTGGCTTCCTGTGGTTTTGAGATAGGATCCCTCATGTTCCCCAAGCTTAGCCATTTGGCTAGGCTGGCTAAGGAGTGAGCCCTAAAGGTCACTGATCTCCACTTTTCTGTGCTGGAATCATCATGTGTACTGCTGCTCCTGGATTTTTACTGTGGGTTCTGGGGAATCCAGTATAGATCCTAATGCTTGTAAAACCATCTGAGCCATCTCTCCAGCACCAGAATCCCTTATCTTTGGAATCTCTCAGAGCCTATAGGAAAGTTGAAGCAAGACTGTTAATGAACAATAGATAAGGTTCCCCCAAGTTCCCCTTTGCTACTCTGGGGACCTGGGAGGATTTATGTAGGAGGTGAGGTCAAGTCAAGACACTGGAGATGAGGGTGTGGGTTTCAAAGCAAACACAGGCAAGCACAGATGGTTTCAGAAATCCTGAATGTTATTGGAAAGAATGAAGATAAAGGCAGGTCTCTTAGCCAAGGTTAAAGATAGATAGGAAGCGATTCAGATAGTAACACAGTTCTGACAGAAGCATGAACTTGCCTGAGTTAGAGCAGGTGGTCACATGCAAATTGCACGATGTCTGTAGTGTGCAATGTTGACTGGTGGGGCTCTGGGTTGGTGCTGACTTCACAGCTGAATGAGTATCTCTAGCTTTAACCATGCTCTCTAGGACCAGAGGCTGATATAAGAGATGAGACCTTCAGAGACATTAGGCAGCTGTGTGGAGGACTTGCTTGATCAGTGTGGTTCTCACTACTGGGGGCTGGGCAGATTCTGAAATGTCCTCACCCTACACCCTAATAGACTCTGCCAGGCAAGGTATGCCAGGAGCCGCCTGAAGCAAGGCTATGGGGTTGATGCTGGGGTGCTAAGAATGGCCACATCTGGGAAACTGGAGGCAAATGGTGGCATAAACGTTCGGTTGCTAAGCCTATGATCAGCCCTTCGTGATGATACAACATGGTCATTTCTGGACCATGGAAGATGGGAACAGAGGCTGCTGTAGACCCAAGAGGCCTATTTGCTGCTATAAATAGAGCTCCACACCCAACTTAGGATTTGGGGGGGGAGGGCTCTAATTTTCTGATCACTGTTGGTTTGAGTTCTTTCTATTGCATGTCAGTTACTGCTGATCATCAAGTCCTTCCATGAGACCAAGACTGAGGGTGCTATCCTAAGGCCTCTCTTTATCCCACTAATACTCTGAGATATGAGGGTGTCTCCTGGGTGACCTCTGAAGTCAGAACTTCTGTCTTCCTAATGGGAATCATGGTAATGAATTCTAACATGATTCTCTTTGTGTTTTGACAGAGTTTCTGTTATTTCACATTTTTGTATTCTACAAGAGCAAAGACTGTTCCTGGAAATTCTATAGTTGCTTATGATTAGAGCCATCAAGTGCTCTGAATTTCCTTTAACTAAGGCTTTGGACTCCAAATGTATACCTCCCTAGGTGTCTTGATTCTTTTCCTGGACAAAGCTTGGCTCACCGTCTGTCATGTTGGGGAGGGAAGGTCAGGGTGACAGAAACCTAAAGCAGCCAGTCACAGTCCCGCCCACAGTTAGGGGTAGAGAGCAATGGATGCCAGCTGATTCCCTCCATTTCATACAGTTGAGCTTTCACTCATCATTATGAAGAGTCTTCTCACATTGATCACCGTGTGAGATAACCCTCCCAAGGCCCAGCTCCTAGGTGACTGTACATCCTGCACCCTGTTGTGGAAGTGCTGCCTGTGGGGCTCTGGGCTGGTGCTGACCTCACTGAGGGACGAATGAGCATCTCTAGCTTTAACCGTGCTCTCTAGGACCAGGGGCCAGTGTGTTGACAGGGAAAAGAAGCCTCTCACTGAGCCAGAATAATTTCACCTATATTGTCTTAGTTTTTTCTTCTGTCTCTTTTTGTTTATTTCTTTCTTTGTTTCTACTTATTATGTATGTGTGTGTCGTGTGCCTATAGGACATACGTGTTCAGTTAACCTCTAGAACATAACATCCTGGTGGTTCTGATCTTTCCAAAGCAAAGGGTCAGAAGCCTTCGACCTTCTGTCAGAGCCCTAGGTTTTGCTGTATCTTGCTCTTGCCTTTCCTGTGACTTAAACCCTGTTAAGGCCTTCATCAACCTCTCCAATAGGCTCAAGTGAGAAAGGAGAGTGGGTGGGACTTCCTGTCTGCAAGGTTAGAGGTAACTGTGTCATCAGTTCAAGATCTGTCCTAAAATAGTCAAAGAAAATTACCAGAAGGCCCCCTCTTGGGTAGGGCACCCGGATAACATGGCCTGGAAAGTCCCCTCAGATCTGAGGTGAGTGTGAGGGTAGGTTATCTAGAAGGAAATGTTCTTTCATATACTGGGGGAGTGGTTTTCAAAGTATTAGCCCCATGAGGCAGGGAGCTCCATCTTGTTCACACTTAGTCCCCAGGGCCTGGGGACAGCAAGTACTAAGAATGTGCGTGTACTTTCAAACCACATGGAGAAAGGAATGATGGAGGGTCCCATTCTGTTGGCCACCATTTGGAAGGCCTTAATACAGGGCCACCATTCCTCCAAGACATGGCCATGTTGCCATCAGAGTTTATAATGGGTATGGGTGTTTTGCCGGTGTGTTTGTCTGTGTGTCGTATGTATGCCTGGTACCCTTAGAAGTCAGAGGAGGCTATCAGACCATTTGTCGTCATTGTCTGCCTGTTTTACCTAATTTCCTTCTGTCTTTGTTTATTTCTTTGTTTCTTTTTATTCTTTCTACTTATTTTGTATGTGTGTGTGTCATGTGCGTGTAGGGCACACGGGTTCAAATATGTATGGGCATACATGTATGCATGTGAAGACCCAAGCTTGATGTCATCCTGCACTAGATTTACTGTGGCGGAGTCTCTCAGTTAAACTCAGTCTGCCAATTTGTTTAGTCTTCACTAACCAGCGTGCTTGGGGATCCCCTTTCTCAGTCTCCAAAGTGCTGGGGTATGGGTGGTTTGCCTACACAGCTGTACATGTCTGGTCCTAGCTATTCTTGCACAGAACATAAAGTCCTTAATCACTAAGGCATCTGGCAGATTTCCCTTTTGGAGGGTGGGGGCAGGGACAGAATCACTTGTAAACCAGAATAGCCTGAACTCCAGTTGTAACCAAGGATAACCTTGAATTCCTGATGCTCCTGCCTCCGCCTACTAATGGGCATTCTGGGCCTTTACACATGCTAGGAAGTATTATACCGACTGAGCTATATTCCCAGGCCTGGTCATTGATTTGCTCTGGGCATACCCATCAGCCCATCTGCAACTTCTCCTCAGGCCCTCCTTGCTAAGAAGCCCCAATATAGGGAACACTGGGCCTGTCTGCTGTTATCAGGTGTGAGGTTAGCACCTTCTTATTGAAACTCTACCCTAGAACTTTTCATTTTGCCTCTCAGTGAAAGTGAGAACCACAGAGAAGCAGGCACTCAGGTGCCTGTGCAGCAGGCAGGCGAGCCTGTGAGGCATAGCTTTTGCTCCAGATAGCTAAGGCAAGGAGCTGGGGGGAGGGAGGATGAAGCTTCGTGGTAGAACAGATACTGAAAGTTCACTCTGGCTTTGAGCTCAGACACCTCCAACATAAAGCTCGAAGGAAAGGATACCAGCTGTGCCTCTGGCATCCTTCTCGATGCTTGGGAATGGCACCTGCCAGAGTCATTTACCCTGGAACAAGGATAGTGAAGTCCAGCCATGCTTAAATAACACAGGACCATCCCCTGTATCCTTAACACTCTCTGACATCACATCCTCTTTCTTGAACACCTCTGAAACTGCATGTACAAACTTTGCTCCAAGCACGTAATAACTTCCTAAGCTCAAGTTACACAAGCACCAAGTACCAAGTCGTCACAGGACTCTGCCCACCCCCCACCCCACCATACATACACACATGGGATTTTTTTGCTGACATTTGGTGACATATCCTTCTACCTCCTCTGTACCTTTCAAAACAAGCTTCGTGTTTTGAACTAGGTCCAGAGGGGAACAGCCTTCGTACACCTGTGTCCACACACCCTGATGCATACTTCCCTCAGTGGATTTGAACAGCTTTCTGTTGCTGTACCAGACTTCTCATCTGGGCTCCCAGGTCCTGACCCTCAGCCAAAAGTGTTGACTCAGCACATTAAGCCAAGAAGTGAGCGGGCACTTCTTGGGGCGCTACCTCAGTACAATTACAGATCGTGATGGTTGTGTTTTGTTTCAACCCACACATTGCTAACTCCTCCTCCTCCTTCTCCTCCACAGCAGAATGGAAGCCCAGCAAGGAAACCAGCTGACTCAGGAACCAGAGTGAGAGCCACGAACTCTCCGCCCCAACCTGCACCATGAACTTGCCCTCCCCTTCTGCTTGTTGAGAGCCAAGGGAATGGTACATTGCTAGAGAGAGATGGCTTTCTTTTCTCCCTGGAAGTTGTCCTCTCAGAAGCTGGGCTTTTTCCTGGTGACTTTCGGCTTCATCTGGGGGATGATGCTTCTGCACTTCACCATCCAGCAGCGGACTCAGCCCGAGAGCAGCTCCATGTTACGGGAGCAGATCCTTGACCTCAGCAAGAGGTACATCAAGGCATTGGCAGAGGAGAACAGGGACGTGGTGGATGGCCCGTACGCCGGTGTCATGACAGCTTACGGTGAGTGAGGGGACGTGGAGGGATAAGTTGCCCTCACTGAGCATGCCTAAGCTTTGGAGGGACCCCAGAAGTTCTCACATGTGGGCTTGCTTGCTATGTTTTCCTGGGCAGTGGTTGCAGTTCATTTTGTATGTTTATCATTTTCATACGTGTATTTCTATATGTGAGTGTGGGTGAGCCTGGGCCAGACGTCAGCGGATAACCTCATTGTTGGCAGCTGCACGCCAGGCTAGCTTTCTCATGAACTTCTGAGGGATTCTCTTGTCCCTGCCCTCCATCTCTGTACAGGCACATTGGGATTCTGTATGCAGGCTGCGGTGTTTGGCTTGGTGTGGATTCAAGGGATCTGAACTCAGGTCCTTACACTTGTCCAGCAAGCCCTTTTCCTCACAGAGCCAACTCCCCAGCCCATAGCTGTGTTTTCAGAAAGGTAAAGCTGTGCCCTCTGTGGGACTCTACGCTCCTGTACACACAGACACCCAGACCTGCCACTCAGACCTGCCACCAGACCTGCCACCCAGACCTGCCACCCAGACCTGCCACTCAGAGCACCAGAGCTCTCTGGCTTGCATTTATAGCCAGTGCCCACTCTGTCAACTTATTTCTAGGTTCTGCTCACAGGAGTGTGTTCAGGGAGTGCAAACAAACATTTTCATTATCTGTCCTTAAACAAAATGTAATTAGCTACAGTGGGGAGGAGGATGTCTCGGATGTCGTTAAGGTCAGTGTTGAGCTAATGAACTGCCCCAAACCATTAATGTTTGATTTCCCAGACTTTATTGCTTTTGTCTTTAACTGTGCTCAGCTCTGAAAAAAAAAAAAACCTTCTACTCATTGCTCATTTCAGGAACCTCATGCTTTTGAAACAACACACGAGGGCTGGGTATAGAGCTTAGCTTGCCTAGCATGCATGGTTGGATCTGGGCATGGTGGCACATGCCTGAAACCCCAGCATGGCGGTGCTATTGGCAGGAAGATCAGATGTTCAGGGTCATCCTCATCTACATAGGATGTTTGAGGCTGGCCTGGCTACAGGAAACACTGTTTGTTTGTTTATTTATATTAATATAAAATATAATATATAATTTTAGATATGTATAAAATGATGTATGTGAAATGTATCTTCCTTTTTTAGTAAGATTTATGCTTAATTTAGAAAAAAATGCAGGCAGGAAAACAAAAGAGAAAAATCACATAAAAGCATCCTCTGTGCAATATATACCATTAGCATTTAGTATATAACTTTGCAATAGATTTTTTTCTGTATTATTATTATTATTATTATTATCATCATCATCATCATCATCATCTGTGCATTTCCATTCATGTTTCTGTGTGCAGGCACCACTGCACACAGTGGAGCCCAGAGGACAGCCTTTAGGAGCTGGTTCCCTCCTTCCACCACACAGGAATAGAACTCTGGTCTGGCTTGCATGGCAAGTGCCTGTACTCTCTGAGCCATCTTGTCTGACCCAGAAGGTGCCAGACTGCTCATACTGACATTTAAAATAAACATCGCAAGTGGAATTCAGGCCATAGTGTCTTAGAGAGTCTGCCTTCCAGGATGTACTGTGGTCACTGAGGATTCAGAATGACCTGGTTTTCTAGGGGGTGAGCTCTTGTTAGTTGTCAAAGGGGAAATGGAGCCATCAAACCCAGTCTTCAGTGGGACTAGTGTTTGCTGTAGATGGCATGCTGGGGTGGTGTAGGAGAGCTGGTGCTCTGCTTTGCAGCCTAGTTAAAGACGTGCCCTCATTTAGAACACATGAAGCTGTAGACTCAGTTTGGGCAGCTGGAGTACAGATACAGGGAATCATCCATGCCACTGCAGAAACTTGGCTCTACAGTGTGTTTGTCTGTGAACACCGATGTTCTTTCTCGGTTCTTAGGATCAGAATGGCCACACTGTCTGCTTTTAATGTATCTCTTCAAGATTTATCAGCAGTGACCTTGGGGGGATGGTGGCTCAGTTGGTAAAGGGCTTGCCAAGCAACCACGAGGACCTGAGTTTGATTCCCCAGCGGCCGTGTAAAAAGTCAGTGTTACTAGGCACTGGCTTTTCACATGTCTGAATAAAATGCCTTTTTAAATGTAATGTATTAAAGCCATGAAGCTCTGTTTTGTGTGCCACTGTCCAGCCACCAACACTAGGTACCCAAGACAAATGACTCACTGACTTGGCCTATATGGTCTGTCGGTCTCAGAGATCCGTTACCACCAGAGAGAACAGAATAGCACAGAATGTTAGTGTTGTATAAGTGTGATGTGACCCTGTGGTAGATGCTGTCTTAAAGGTTTAATTCTACTTTAATATACATTCGTCAGGAAAGGACAGCAACTTAGCAGGTGTTTCCTCTAAATACAGTTTATCAAACCTTTTTCATAGGCAAGACAAACACATGAGTTATGTATTTATAGACTGTGGTTTTACCAGTTGTCTTTATCATGTGTTGCTAAATAACTCAGAGTATAGCCTTCCTCAATATTCCAGAGAAAATACACCTGGTCTTAGCCTTTTAGCCACGAGCACGCTTGTGGGTGTGTGTGTGGGGGGGGGTAGAGGTTGGGGGATGTAATATAAAGGGAAACCAGGAAATTGATTACAAGAGGGCCTGAGGACCTGTATTCAATCCCCCAGAAACCATGTTAAAAAAAAATCGAAGCATAGTTGGTGTGCTTGTTATAATCTCAGCACTTGGGAGGTACTGGCTAGCTGACTAAGCCCACTTGCTGATCTCTAGACCAGTGGGTGACCCTTTGCCAAATAAAAACAAACAAGGTGGATGGTGTTTGGGGAATGACAGTTGAGGGTATTCTCTGGCTTCCTCCACATGCACATAGGTATGCACATGCAGGTACACACACACACACACATCTGTCTTGGTCTTGTGTTGGAATTCCCCCTGTGGGCTTGTCATCACAGGACATTGCATCTCTAAGAGTCTATCCAAGTTATTTATTCCAGTTCTTCCCGTTTTCAGATGAGCCTCAGTGATCATTATCTTTCCCCTCATACCAGCAAACACTGGAATAGGAGTCGTGAACAAGTCTGACATGATTTCCTCCCACCAAGTGTGGTGTTCGGAGCTGAGTTTCTGGAACTTACTAGAATGTGTGTGCTTGAGGCATTTGGGACCATCCTGTGGTGAGGTCTACTGAGACAGGGTTTCTTGGTTCTGTTGCTGTTTTAGGTTAGATAAATCTACTTCGGTACAATTTTACTTACATGGTGTTTTAATTTTCTTCTGATGCTGTTTTGGTCATAAGTTGCACTCTGACCAAAGGCAACTTAGGGAAGGGAAGAATTTATTTGACTTACACTTCCAGCTCAGAGTCTAACCTATCATTGAGAAAAGTGGAGGCAGGAACCTGGATGAAGGAACCATGAAAGAACACTGCTTGCTGAGTCACTCCCTGACTTGATGTGGTTCCCTCGTGGACTTATGCTTAGGTAGCTTAATTATACAGCTTAGGACCTCCTGCTAGAGAGAGAGGGTGGGGGGAGAGAGAGGGTGGGGGGAGAGAGAGGGTGAGGGGAGAGGAATGGGCTGTTTCAATTTGACCCTTAAAGATCACTAGCACACATCATATAAGCTTTTTACAGAAGATACCAGTTGCCTCTCCCTAGTTTGGACAAATATAGTGATAATCAATGTATTCTAAAGTAGATAACTGGTATGTTTGTTGAGTCTTGAGTTTGGAAACCTCACTGTTTCTTTGGCTTGGGATTTTACACACTGGCAATTAAGTGGCAGGGTAGTGTTAGCAAGGTGTGATCTAGTACTAGTCCTGAGAAATCTAGAGAGACATCCAGGTGACCCCCACCTCTCCTTGAATTTGCCACCACTGGTGACATTGACAGGTAGGCAGCTCTGGTGGGTGGAGGCAGGAAGATCAGGAGTTCAGAGTCACTTTTGGCTACACGGGAATTTGGGGGGCCAGCCTGAGCTACATGAGATCCTGCCTCGGGTAAGAGACTGGAACTCTGGGATGTTGTGTGGCTTAGCTGGGCTGTGTGGGTCATCTCTTTGCAGACTCTTCATTATCTGCCACAGACACAGACCATGTTTGGTGGGCTGCCAAGACATTCGCCCTGAAAGAATGAGCAATCGGTCCTATGTGCTCAGGATCTCTGTTTAGCTTAAAAGGATCCTATTAGTTGTCTGAAATAAAATTTTCAAGAATGAAGGGATTTGGTAGGAATGGAGGGGAAATGGGGGAGGAATATGGGGTATGTGTCAAAATGACCAAAATATATTATATACATGTATGAAATTGTCAGAGTATAGGAAAGTGACATGCCTCTTCTCCCATTCCCACATGGGAAGGGTCAGAGGGTCTTGGTATGCTATAAATAGAACTGTGGTGTTTGATGAATTTTAATAGATGATTTTTAAGTGATTCCTACTTCATTATAATCCCGTTTATAGATCTTGGGACAGTGTTGAGCAAGGTTTGGCCTATGGGCTAAATTCACACTGCTGCTTATTGGTATAAATAAAGTTTTATTGGAACATGGCCACTCTCCATTGTTTATGACAGATTCAATTACTTAGAGACATAGTGACACCAACATTCACTTCACACAACTGAAACTTCTGAAGCCTTCCAAATTCCTCCTTCTCCAGTCACCATAGCCCATTCTCTGGTCACACCCACTAGGGATTCAGCAACTACCCAGGATTCTTTCGATGCAAGAAAGTCAGCGACTTACAGCTTGTGGTTGAATCCTCTCTGCTGCCCAATTTTGTAAAGAAAACTTAGAATACAAGTGTCCTAGTCACTGGAGGAGCTGGATGAAGCTGTATCCAGGGACAAACCCTCAGTTAGTTTAACACAAAATAGGTATGTGACCGAAATCCTAGCTCCATGGCAGCAACCTTCGCAGTACAGGTGAATTGTTCTGGAATTCTGGATTTGCGAATGAGAGGCTTCACCCTCTCTCATCCGTGAAGAGCTCCTTCCTACCCATGTCCCCACAGTTTTTCCTGTCTTCCCATCTTGCTTGGGGTCTTAAGGAATAAGGAACAGAAAGCAGAAGAAAGACTTCTGAACTCCTTTGGGGACTTGGTCATTCAAATGTGTTGCTGGAAAGTCCCCAGCAGCCTGTGAGGAACAGTGGGGCATTCATCCTTGGGCTGCAGGGGTGTGGGTGCCTACCTTCCGGCCACACCTGCTTACCTCAGGCCAGCACAGCATGGGCTGGGCCTGTCCAGGGTCATAGCGGCTGTCATTCACAACAGTCAATGCTGTTCTTGTTTCTGAGGTGACCCGATCTTTCTCGGGCTGCTTGACCCACATTCCCAACCCGAGTGGTGCTCTCTTACTTAAGGCCAGACCTGGGCCACTTGTGTGCTCTCGTTTTGATAAATTCAGCACAGTGCTATCCTCTCTGCAGTCCAGCTACACCTTACGGACCTTAGGGACCCTGTCTCGTCCTCCTGCCTCGCTGGACACTGGCGTACTTTACTCTGGAGACGTTCCTAGTTCAGACTAACACAGCCGTGAGACTCTCCTAGCTCTCTCCCACCCACAGACCACTTTCCTGGTCTCTATTGGCCTCTAGGGTCTGTCTGTCGCCTTGGATTCTGCTGTATGTCTTGGATTCTGTCTGTATGTCTTGGACATACTGTTCATTTGTCTGGCTCTCATCCTTAGAGGTTGGCTTGTTGTTAGGGTCCATCCGGTGTGTCCTAAGCACCTTTCAGTTTTATGGTAGAAGAAGGATCCTTCTACTCCTGTGGATGCTTTGCCCTTCATGATAGCGGGGGAATGTTGGGGAGTTAATTACTTCTTCCTTGAAGAAAAATGGCAAAGAGGGGATTTGGTTTATAAAAATAAATAAATAAATAAAAGCCCAGGAGGGGCCAGAGAGATGGCTCTGCAATTAAGTTTTCTGTTCTTCCCACATCTTCACTTGGTGGCTTAGAACCATCTGTAACCCCAGCTCCATAGGATCCAGGGTCTCACTCTGGCCTCTGAAGACACCTGCACTCAAGTATACATACCTACACCTACACACACACACACACACACACACACACACACACACACACNACACACACACACACACACACACACACACACACCTGCACTCAAGTATACATACCTACACCTACACACACACCCATACACACACACACCTGCACTCAAGTATACATACCTACACCTACAAACACACACACACACACACACACACACACACCTGCACTCAAGTATACATACCTACACCTACACACACACACCTGCACTCAAGTATACATACCTACACATACACACACACACACCCCTGCACTCAAGTATACATACCTACACACACACACACACACACACACCCCTGCACTCAAGTATACATACCTACACACACACACACACACACACACCCCTGCACTCAAGTATACATACCTACACACACACATACACACACACACCCCTGCACTCAAGTATACATACCTACACACACACATACACCTGCACTCAAGTATACATATCTACACCTACACTCACACACACACACATGTGCATGTGCACACACACAGGCACCTTTAAAATAAAAATCCCCAAGGGACCTCTTTGCCTTGAGTGGGGAGAGAAGCCACCTCTCCTGGTGTATCTTTTACTGTATTTGAATTATCATACAGACTATTAGGTTTCATTATGATAGTTTCAGTTTGGTTTTGATGGTTCTCCTCCCCTCTTTTCTTCCTCATGCTTCTGTTTCCCTTTGTCCCTCCCATCCCCCACCCCACAGCCTCCTTTCTGCCTTCAGGTCCCCTGTGTCTGTTGCCCATCTCCACCCTCAGCACCTTCTCCCCCTCCACGATCCCCTTTCCAGTTTCGTAGCCTACACTCACATGCACACATTCTCTCTCTCTCTCTCTCTCTCTCTCTCACACACACACACACACACACACACACACACAAATACATACACACACTCACATATATACATAAAAAGTTAGGCTCTGTATTTGGGGCCAGAGGTAGTATTTATTTGTCTTTCTGCGTCTGCATCACCTCACTTAATGCAGCAATATCCAAATCCACTTACTGTCCCACAATGTCCATGTTTCTTTATAGCTGAATGAGTGAAATCTCCTCCTGTATGTATGCCTTGTTTTCATGGGTTGATGGGCACCTAATAAACAGGGCTGTGCACGTGTGTCTGTGGTCCTGGAATAGAGTCCTGGGAGTGTTTGTTTAGCTGAAGGACAAAGGGGAGAGGTTTGGGCAGAGCATGCACAGCTGGAGACAGATGCACATTGTGGATACTAGAGGGACCAGGTGCTGTGAGGTACAAAGCCCATGTATGGAGGAGAGGGTGCTGTTGCAATGAATGCTGGAGGTGCCCCTGGTGCCCCTTGGAGGACAGCATGGTGGTGTCAATGAGGTGAGGGAGTCAGCTCAGGGCTTTAGTCAGCAGTCTGGACTGAGCAGCCCTGAGTGCTTTAGGCCGGTGCTGCCTCTCCAGCCTGGATGCATGTGTCTAGGATGTTGGCTCCACCCTGTACTGCACAGCCCCAGATGACTTCTAAGCTTCACATAAGAGCTCTTACAAGGCTTCTCTTTCCATTGTCCTAGGAGAGAGAAAAAAAAAAAGGTGAAACAAAGTTACAAGTCTTGAAAAAGTGCCCCCCCTTTTGTCTTCTTGCCTCTATTGTTACAAATAGGACCAAGGGAACTGTCATGTGAGGGCTAGGACTTTTGTGGACTCTCCTGGGAAACCACCACCTAGAAGCAGATAGTCCCTGCCCTTGAAGGAAAAATACATTGTTACTGCAGCAAAATGTAGGAGGAGGGTAGGCTGCAGGACTTGTCTCGGGAGACCTTGTTCTTTGTCCAAGGATGCAGCCGGTCAGGTTTAGGGAAGGACTGCTTGGCACCCTGGGAACCTAAAAATGGACCTCTTTGGGGGCTTGGGGCATTTCCTGCTGTGCTGCGCTGGACATTCAGCTGCACAGTTCTGTCAAAGGGAGGCCAAGCTCTGGAGTACCTCAGCCCAGTATGAAGATTGAGGAGACAGCCAGTATGGTATTGGTGTGTGTGTGTGTGTGTGTGTGTATGCAAGTGCATATATATGAGTGTGCATGTGTGTGTGGTATGTACTTGTGTGTAGTGTATGTGTGTTTGCGAGTGCATGTATGTGTGTGTGTGGTATGTACTTGTATGTATATATGTGAGTGTGTGTGTGTGTGTGTGTGTATGAGAATATAGGGCCCACCTTTCTCCCTACTGTGGAGCCTTTTCTCCCACACTGGGCTTGAGGAAGGGATGCATCTCAGGGCCCTTACCTGGTGTTGAGAGCCTGCCATGGTCCTGTCTCTTTCCACTCCTCTCAGAACAAGCCTGACAGACCTCATACCACAGAGATCCAGCTCTCAGGAGTTCCCGGCCCATCTCACTCTTGTTCTGGGTCTTGGATGAGTGACTTCCTATGATCTGGCCTCTGTATCTTCTTTACCCCCTCCTCGCTCACTCTCAGTTTGAGAAGTCTGCCAGAGCTCCTCACAGGAAGGCCTCACCGCCACGGTTGCCATCCTCCTCGCCCGTGTGGACAGACAGCAAACATTCCTGGTCTCTTTCCGGGCTTTGCCCAGCACATAGTAGGAGCTAGAGATGAAGAGTGGCACCCCATCCCCCCTCACCACAGGTTCTGTGTCTGTGTGGTGTCCTGGCAGCTGGGATGACTTTGAGAATCACAGTCCTGTTTTTAGCAAGGCAGGAAGTGGAAGGAATTCCATGTAGACTCCACATCCAGGATGCTCCAAGTAGTTATTATGGGTGATCTTGATATGGCAACTGTTTATTGTCAAAAGCCCGTAGAGATCGTTTCCATGTGGGTTGGGAGATGAGTCTGCTCCATGCCAGATGTGTGACTTTGGGCAAGCGGACGAGCCTCAGGATGTAGTGGATGTGACCTCCCTGAACTCATGGCACAGCTATAGGGATCAGAGGGGACAGCTTTTATCCCCACACCAAGCTGGGTGAGAAACGTTTATTACTGTCACTACCCACACCCGCCTGGTTGAACCTCCATTAATTGCCTAGTAGCTGGGGCTCAAATGTTCAATCTTTGGATTCTGTGAGTGCCCTGGTCTCTGTTGCTGTGGAAAAACACTGAGACCAAAAGCAACTTAGGGGAGGAAAGGCTTTATTTCAGGTACAGGTTACCGTCCATCACTGAAGGAACCGGACTTAGACACTAAGAGGCTGCCTAGCATAGCATTCAGAGAGCTTTTGGTTTAAGCACTACCACATGAAAAACAAAACAAAACAAACAACCCCTCCCCCAAAAAACCAAAACCAGACCAAAGCAAAAACACCCTAAATTAAAAAACCCAAACAGATATGGTGGTGCTCATCTGGCACCCAGCACTAGAAGGCAGAGGCAGGAGGGTAAGGAGTCCAAAGTCATCCTCAGCGCTATAGGCTACGGAGAGAGTTGAGGGCAACGCGGACTGCGTGAGACCCTGTGTCAGGAAAAATCGAACGAGTAAAGCGGTGTGTGCCACTGAGACGCTTCTGAGAGGTGTCCTCCCACTTGATATCAAAGCCGTCTTCTGAGAGTAGAGACCTCTGCACTGCCTGCAAATTTAAAATGGCAGTTTGTGCTTATGTGACCTGGAGATGGCGTGAACTTTTGTAGAAAATTGAGAGCATATGAGGAAATCTAGAGAATGAAAGCTTTGGTTCCAGGTTCAGATCTGACCAGTGATAACAAAGTTTACTTCTTGCCCGACTTTCTTTCCTTTCCTCTAAGGGCTCATGTGTCTCAAGCCAGCCTAGAATTCATTGTGGAGCCAAGGATGACCTTGTGCTTCTGACTCTCTTGCCTCTGCGTCCTGGATGCTGGCATTACAGGCGTGCACTGATAAACCTAGGTCCTATGGTGCTGGGGCCCAGCCCAGGGCTTTGTGCATATAGGCAAGCTATCTACCAACTCAGCCACATTCACAGCCCTCCTCCAGTCTTTTATAAATGCTGGTGTGGTGTGTGTGTGTTTGTGTGTAGACAAATGTATACATGTGCATGCTCCTTTTTAGAAATCGGGGTGGTATTTATATACAACAGAAAGCTTGTCTTTGTGGTGTTTTTTTTTTTTTTTCATGCTGTTAAGTCATTTGATAGCCACATCTCGTTATCGACCTCATATGAATTGCCGTTGGCACTAAATACAGATGATGCGGCAAAGCCAGTATCTGCCTAGTAGTCTAGCTTACAGATTGGATAACATAACCCAGTCTTTCTCTTGCAGTGTTTGACTCTTTTTTACTCTCTTTTCCAGCTCTCCTCTGGTATAAATAACAATTATTCACTCACACACACACACACACACACACACACACACGACTATAGGGTCTTTCCATGCAAAGGTCATTTTAAAATTAATTTTAAGACATGCAAGTGATGGGACTTGACATTCCCAGCAGCCAATGGCTATAGGGGGCCGAAGTTAATTCTCTTTTCATTAATACCTTCCTTTCTCATTAGTGCCCTGTCTTTGCCTGTTCTCTGCTGCTGTGAGCAAGGGTGCTCAGCGGCTCTCTTGTCCACGTTCTGTCTCTCAGGGCAGCCTTGGCAGAAAGGGATTTGAGATAGGAGCCAAGCAGTGAAGGAAATTATCTTTGGCAGTTTGGATGTAAGTCCTTGGCTCATTGCATACGTACTTCTGTGTGGTTGAAACATGGTCACTGTCCCTCGCAGGTGAACTGCAAGTCTTGGCCTTGCCTAGAACCTTTGGCTGACTTTTACAGATCCTTCTTAAAATGGGGCCTAGTAATGCCATAGATGAGTGTGTTGAGTACCAGCTGGCTGGGTCTTAACTCTGCTCTTGTTTTGTTGCTGCTATCCCCCGACCTCCCCCCCCTCTCTCTTTCTCTATCCCCGTGCTTTTTAAAGTACATACCATGGCGTACGTGTAGAAATCAGAGGACAGCCTTGGGAGATGTTCTCTTCATCCTTGTTTGAGGCAGCATGTCTTTCTCGCCAGGCCAATCAGTTGAGCTTCCCAGGATTCCCTAGTCTCTCCCTCCTGTCCTGAAGCAGTAAGTGGACCCCAAGGAGTCGTGATTGGCCCAGGGCAGATGGGGTCAGAGGAAGGAGAGCTCCCATATACAGCCTTTCTTGGTAATTTCTCAAACATTGATTGGTTTAATTCAAGAAATCATGGGTTGCCAATCTCTCTTGAGGATCTAGGTCATGCACCCGAGAACCCTAATCTACCAGCAGAGCCACTGTGTCTTCTGAGGGCCCTTCTTGGACACCCAGTTGACCTCAGTTGACCTAATGTACAACCCTTGCTCACAGAGGTACAGAGAGACTTGCCTTTTCAGTGCCAGGGATCCTGGTAGCCAACATTAATCTGCACAAAGAAACAGCTTGGCTAACGCCTTCGCCACCCTGATCTTGATTGAGCCTTCTCGCCCTTTCTACCATGTGCTGTCATGGCTTCCTGGAAATGACAACTTCCTGATGCTCTGAGGGCGCCTCATCTGCTGCAGTCTAATTGATCTCAACACTAACCCAAGAGGTCCTGGCTTGAAAAGCAGCATGCCCTTTCCTGGAGGGGTGTTCTAAATCTTCTTGACCACCTGCTCTCTTCCTTATTGTGTACAGTGAATTGTAGGAACATGGAAAATCTGGGTAGTAATGTTGGGCTTCAGTTTTTACCACCAAGGCTTTGGAAGTATGAAGAAAAAATTTAAAAGTTCATTAGTAATTAGAAACTGTAATCCTGCTGAGGACACATCTTACTGCTACTATAACCATAAAACACCATGATAAATATAAAAATATGCTAAAAATTGGAAGGAATATTTGTGTCCTAATTTTCATACTAAACTCCATCAGAACTATTTTGTATCACATAAATGGGGTTTACCGTTAAATGCAACATAATCTAATATTCCACCGTTTGCTTAAAACCGCAATAAAGCTGTTAGCAGTTTTTACACCTTTTTAAAAAGGTGAGAAATGCTTTTATCACCTGGGAAGCTATAATTTATGTGAGGACAATTGCTTGTTCTTGTAGGTGATAGTTGATCTGTTTTGTTAATTTGCTCATATAAAGCATATTCATTGGGTGCCTCAGTGTGGTGGGCACTGTGTGTATTTGTAAAAATACAGGCCGGGCTTTGCATCCTCTTTGTGTAGTCTGTCCCCACCCCTACCCCATCTGTCTGCCTGTCTGTCTGTCTCCCCCTCTTCCTCTTCCCTTCTTTCCCCTCCTCTTTCTCTTTCCCATCTCTCTCGTTTCTTGTTGTTTGATTAGTATTTCTTCACATGTGTGTGTGTGTGTGTGCGCTACATGAGCGTACGTGCCTATGGGGTTCGGGAAAGGATGTCAGATCTTTTGGAGCTAGAGGTTTAGGTGGTCGTGAGCTGCCCAGTGTGAGTGCGAACAACCAAACTAGGCTTCCTCTGCAAGAGCAGAATGTGCCCTTAACCACTGAGCAGTCGTTCCAGCCCCATCGCTTTGGTGCTTATGTTTCTCCATTGTATGTTGTCGCTTTAAGGCCTCCTCACTGCCTTGTATCCCATAATGCAGGGTGGTCCCCACACTGAATGTTCTCAACAGACTGCCCATGCTCATTACAGGCTCATGTGTCTGTTCCAAGGAGCTTGTTTCTTGACCTAGGTGAAAATTGGTGGAAATGTCTGACAGTCGAACATCTAAGAAAGGGACTCCACTCTTTCAATGTTAAGTGCTACAAGGGAATGTCCTTAGCCTTTACAATACAACCTCATCCTTACTAGTTTAATAAATATTTGTGAACAGTGGTGACTCTAGTTGTTTTCCCAAATCTGATTATAGTTAAGGTCAGCTTCTCCAGCATGGCTCTGAACA
Source organism: Mus pahari (assembly GCF_900095145.1). Taxonomy (NCBI): domain Eukaryota; kingdom Metazoa; phylum Chordata; class Mammalia; order Rodentia; family Muridae; genus Mus; species Mus pahari. Next base: position 101,812,589 of record NC_034594.1, read on the forward strand.
TAGAATTATCCCTGTCAATAATCAACAGAAATACATCCTTTTTTTTTGTTTTGTTTTGTTTTGTTTTTCGAGACAGGGTTTCTCTGTGTAGCCCTGGCTGTCCTGGAACTCATTCTGTAGACCAGACTGGCCTCGAACTCAGAAATCTGCCTGCTTCTGTTTCCCAAGTGCTGGGATTAAAGGCGTGCGCCACCATGCCCGGCACAACCCTTTTTTAAAAATTAAATTGTCCAGGAATATATGAGGGAAGTGTTCTCCAGGCCTCATGCCTTACAGAGGAGCCAGTGGCTAGCTGCTGGGAGAGGGACAATCATACTCCTTTGAGAATATGCATGCCCATTGTAGGTAGGCAGCCTCACACCCATGCGCATATAAAGAGGGGGGAGGGAGGAAGGGAGGGAGGGAGAAAGAGAGAGAGAGAGAGAGACAGACAGACAGACAGACACAGACATGAAGTTGTGTTGGGGGATACAACCTAAAGAGTTGGAGAGGGGAAGTGTGTGTGAATATGGTCATACGTCATTGCGTACATGAGTGAAATCCTAAAAGAATAATAAAAATGTTGAGGCCCAATGGTGTGGTTCATTTGGTAGGAGGCTTGCCTAGCCACATCCAACCCCAGTTCCACATAAAGAGATGGCACACACCTGTAATCTCAGCACTCAGGAGGTAGAGACAGGAGGATCAGGAGTTTGAGGCCATTATTGACTACGTAGTAAGTGCAAGACCAGCCTGGAGTTCCTTAGACCCTATATCAAATAGGAAAAAAAAAAAAAAAGATCAAAATAGAATATGCTAGAAAGTAAAGTAAAGGTAACAGTGAACTTCATTCTGAAGCTGCTGCGAGGCCAGGCTACACCTTCAGATCATCTCTGTGTGTATTTATCCACAGCACCATGTGGAAGAGAAATCCCTACAGGGCTGAGATGGGATGGGCCATGGCAAAAAGATTCCTCCCTTTGGACCTGGGTCTGGAAATAATCTCACAGCCTCACTCCTTCTCAGCCTCGCTTTCACACAGACTGGCTGGTTTGCTGGAGTCTGGCCTGACTGAAGGAGGTTCCTGCTATCTCGCCCTAGATGTGCTCATTTTAGGGGGGGGGGTCAGCCACTTCAGAAACATTTAACAACTTTTGTGGCTTGTTTGTGGTACTTAGGAGGTACCTGTCACGTGTGTGAGTGGGCAGATCAGCGGGCGATGCTGGGCGTCCTGTTCTCTCCATTCTTTATCTTACGCTCTTGGGGCAAGGTAGCAATGGAACCCAAAGCCATGCTGATAGCCAGCAAGTCCTAGGTCCTCTCACTTTCCTCCCAGCCCCGCCACTCCCTAACTCAGGTCACTTTCCTCCCCAGCCCCCCCACTCCCTAACTCAGGAGGGCACAGGCATGTGTTTTCTGTTTATGAGTTCGTGTTGGGCTATGTCCGTACATATCCTGGGTGCACGCAGGCCACAGGTTGGCTATGCGTGGCAGAGCCTGCAGCAGTTTTCAGTTTTCTATATTTCTTTTTTCTCCTTCCCCAGATCTGAAGAAAACGCTCGCTGTCTTGCTGGATAACATCCTGCAGCGCATCGGCAAGCTGGAGTCAAAGGTGGACAATCTGGTCAATGGCACAGGAGTGAATTCCACCAACTCCACCACGGCTGTCCCCAGCTTGGTGTCTCTTGAGAAAATTAATGTGGCAGGTAAGGATGGCGGTTCCCCGCCCAGCCATGGGACTGAACCCTTCCGAAAACCACAGCACCAAGGTTCTTACTGGTGCAATAAAAGTTCCTTGAACTTGACATGACTGTCATGAAGGCAGGCTTTACATTTATTTTTTAATAACAGATATTGGGAGACCTCTATGGTTGTCTCCAAAGAACTGGTGAATTCTGTGACACTATGCAGATAAAGAGCTCCCAGAATTAGGTTGTGCCGATAAGATTCAGAACATAGATGAAAGGAAGCTCAGAGGTTATCAGAAAAACTCCCACCAGATGAGTACTCTCCCTTCCCAACTCTTGTCAGATGCAAAAGCCTGCTCACTGTTAGTAAACCTGGTGTGGGTAAGCACTCCTGCGATCCCAGCACGTGACAGCAGAGGTCACTGAGCAGCTTAAGGTCATCCTCAGCTACTCAGTGAGTCTGAGGCTCTCCCAGGCTGTAAGAGGAAACTAAAACACGGAAGGGCCAAAGCTGGAAGAATTTTAACAAATGATAAGGCAGCGCTGTTTTGTAACACAGAGCATGAAGGAAATTCTCTGTGGTTGCAGGCAGACACAAATGAATGGTTAAACTCATAGGAAAAAAAGGGGAAAAAGATGGAAGAATGTAAAAGAATTTCTCATCCCACAGAGGAGACATTGAAGGTCATCTCGGTGGCACAGCCTGGGCTGTGTGAGAGTCTGTCTCAAGAAATAAAGATAAATGCTAGGTAGCCAGCATGATAGATGGAAACCCCAAGATCCTGGAAGTTAAGGCTATTCATTACCTGTGATAGCTTCTCTCGCCGCCTTGCTAAGGCATGGTTGCCACTGCACAGAATACCTGTGTACATGTGGAACAGCAGACACAGAAGGTGGAAAAGCCTTCCAGCCAGGTGCCATGAACACTCGTGGACACTGCTGTGTGATATCCACAGGGATGTATCCTACCTGCCCTGCCCCCTTTTAATATTGGCATCTCAGACAAGAGGAGGGAATGTTGAAAGCACAGCCTGAGTCTTACAGCAAAGGCTCATCCACAGTCTGCATTGGGTCCAGCTTCAGATCATAACACCTTGGAGTCCACTCCTGACCCATTTGTGTGTGAGTCCTAATTCCTCAAAGGGATGATTGTAGTATCCAGTGTAGGGCTAGGTGGTGGGGCACTGTGGATAAGTGCTTGTGAGCAAGCTGTCTGGACTTTTCATATGTGACGTTCCCTGACTATGGTTAGAAGATAAACTAAGGGGCTAGAGAGACGGATGACTCAGCTCTTAAGACTACTGTTGCTCTTCCAGAGGACTTGGGTTTAATTCCCAGCACCCACATGATGGCTCACAACTGTCTATAATTCTAGTTCTAGGGGGATTTGATGCCCTCTTATGGCCTCCTGAGGCATCAGGCAAACACATGGCATACAGACATACATGCTGGCAAAATGCCCCCATCTATATCTATGTCTATACATATCTATACATATATATGTGTGTGCATGTATATATACATGTATATGTACATACACATATGTGCACATATGCATTTACCTATCTATCTGATGAATTTAAGTAGCTCTGTTGCTTTTGAGTTGTTAAAGACCCAGCGTTAGGTGCCGGGATGGAACTCAGTTGGCAGAGTGCTTGCCTGTCATCCACGAAGCCCTGGGTCCTCTCCCCAGCAATGCCTAAAACAGGGAGTGGCGGTGCACACCACCCTCTCCGAACTTGTATTTAGGAGGAGGAGGAAGTAGTGTGATCAGAAACTCAAGGTCACCCGCAGCCTCAGGGCCAGTTCCAGGCCACCCTGGGATATAAACAGCAAAAGAAGCGATACATAAAAGGCTGCTTCCTCTCCCTTCCTTTCCTGTGAAATGAACCTCCTTTCTCATGGACCTAAAAGTGGGAGAGATTTTTCTCTCCCCTTTCCTACCTTTCCTGGTGTCAAAATAGTGAATGCTTCCCATTCAGCAAGCTGGGTGAATTACCTTTTGCTCTGGCTTTGTGCCATTGTGCAAGTTTTAATTCACAAACTATATTTCGAATAATCCCAGCATCTCACCAAAGTGTGAAAAATAACTTTTAATTACAACACAGAGACAGTGTCATCTAGGCCATAAATCCTGTCTTCCCTGCCATTTCCAGCAGTTTCTGTAATTAGACAAGGAAACCTCCCACTGTGTTGAGCTGCTTATTAATAAGTGGGCGCTGTGCCTCTCCAGGCTCTGCTGTCAACGCCCACTCCCACGGGGGTGTGTGGGGAGGGGAAGCTTGTGGAGAGCTCCTGACTGACTTCATCATGGTTCTGTGGTATCTGATTTGAGAGATGGAGTGGTGTTTCTTCCTCCTCTTCCTCTTCCCCTCCCATTGTGTGTGTGTGTGTGTGTGTGTGTGCTACTTATCCTTCTGCATGCATGTGGAGGTTAGGAGCCAACATTGGATGCCTTCTAAATTGCTTTCAATTTTATTTGAGGAAGGGTCTCTCATTGACCAGATCGCTGATTAGGCTGTCCTGATTGGCCCCAGGTTTCCCCCGTCCCTACCTACCTAGCTGAGACTACAGGTGCACTTTTATGTGTATATGCAGTCCTCCTGGGCTTGAGACAAGCACTTTGCCTACTGAGCCATTTTCTAAGTCCGCAGGATGTTTTTCTTCCTGTTTTTAGGTTTGTTCTATGGACAGCCCATGATCTGGCTAGACTTTTATGCCACCACTCTCTCCCTGCTGTGTGACCCTGTGGCCTTTAACTGTCCAAGTTTGCAACCAGGATATAGAGAGAGGCTGCTTTTCCTGAGTGTCAGATCCTAGGGCACAGCATCGTGGGTGAACTCAGGAATGCCATGGTACAAATGCTTTCAAATGGGATGTTTGCTGGACCTGGGTCCTGTGCTACTTTAACTCAGCTAACAAGGGTCTGGGGGGCTTATTCTGGAAGCTAGTGACTCGGATTGAAGCATCATTATAGGGGCCACCACAGATGTGCTTCCAATATTTAGTGAATTTAATATAATACAAACACCAGAATGAAGAGCTGGCAAGGTGGCTCACTGATTAAATGATTAAATACTACTCTTGTGAAGGACCCAAGTTCAGTTCCTAGTTCCCATGTTGGGTCACTCATTATTACCTGTAGTGCCAGTTCTAGGGGACCTGATGCCCTCTTCTTGTCTCTGTGAGCATCTGCACCCAAGTGTACATACTCACTCACAATTACATAATTTTTAAAAAGAAAAAGAATGATGTTGATTCTTTTAAATTTAAGAAATAGTGAATTCAGGATCAGAATTATTTTGTTTTGAGTCAGGCTGTATATTAGTTGCTTTCCTGATACTTTGATAAGACACCATAACGAAGACAACTTAGAGAAGAGTTTATTTATCTTGCCAATCCAGAGAGATAGAGGTCCATAATGGCAGGGAAGAGTGACAGCCAGCATGGGAGTGGAGCAGAAACTGAGGATTCAGATCTTAAATTAGAACAAGAAATAGAGTGAGTTCCCTAGAAATAGCTCTAGTCCTTAAACACTCAAGGCCCGCCCCCCAGTGACACACTTCCTCCAGCAAGACCACACCTTCTCAACCTCCTCAAACAGTGCCATCAACTGGAGACAGATTATCCAAATGCCAGAGGCTATTAGGGACAAACTACCACCTGGTCTCATGTTTCCTTGGCTGGTCTTATTCAGCCAAGACACTCTGAGCTGCCCCATCCATCCATCCATCCATCCATCCATCCATCCATCCATCCAGGTTTTCAAGATAGGGTTTCTCTCTGTAGCCCTGGCTATCCTAGAACTCACTCTGTAGACCAGACTGATCTTGAACTCTCAGGATCTACCTGTCAATACCTCCCAAGTGTTGGGATTAAAGATGTGTGGCATCAAACTGGCAATTCTGAACTTCTCATCCTCATTTCTCTCCTTCCCAGTGGTGAGGTTAGACCTGAGGTACCACACCAAGTTTATGGGATACTGGGCATGCAGCCCAGGGTTTTGTACACACTGGGCAACCACTCCACTAACTGAGTCACATCCCTAGCCCACAAATGAAATGTGTAATAATCAACCCCATGCTCTTGTCTTTGTATCCATATGTTTAGGTACACTCCATACCTTCTGTACATTGGATAATTAGGGAAAGAGTATACACACACAAAGTAGCAATTATTGTGAGGTAGGATGACTGGGGAGGGCTTCTACAGGAAGTTATATTCTGGAGCTGGTTAGATTGGGGCCTAGGAACCTTGTGGAAGAGAAGCTTCCTAGAAATGGATTGTGACTTCAAGAAAATGGGGAGAGAAAGAGAGGAAGCTAAGAGCAACTGTACAACTGGCGCCTGTCACTCTCCTGTTGTTGCAGGGGCCATACATTGACTTCATCTGTTTTGTATTTGAGTACTTGAGAAACAAGTACTCAAACATGTCTTATTGAGTTTAAGTATTTGGGAATGGGAAAAGCCCTTGATATCACATTGTCTGCAAGGCCACTTATGCCCTCCATGTCAAATACTCAATCACTGCTGTGTCAAAGTACTTGCTAAAAAACAAAAACAAACAAACAAACAAAAACCCTTAAGTGGGGAGGGCTTCTGCTGGCTTCCAGTTCGAGGGTCCAGTCCATCATGGCAGGGCAGGACAGCAGCTGAGTGTGAAGCAGCTGGTCACATGACATCCACAGTCAGGAAGCACAGGGAGATGGATGCTGGGGCTCAGCCTAACTTTTTCTTTTTTGTGCACTCTGGGAGCCCGGTCAGTGGATGGCACTACTCTGTGGGTAGGCCTCAGTTAACCCAGTCTAGAAACTCCCTGTGGACATGCTCAGAAACTTGCCTTCTGGAAATTCTAGAGCCTGTCAAGTTAAAAGTTCATACCCTTCTGATAGCCATAGGAAAGAGATTATGCTTTAGTCACCTCCCCTCCCCCAATTTCTAGCTGTAAGTCATCATTTTGGACCAAGTCTGTGGCTTAATTACTTTTGTATTATTGTAATAAGACACTTTGACCAAGGCAAGTTAAAAAGTTAAGTGCTTAAGTTGGGACTAACAATTTCAGAGCATTGGAGTTCATAACTATCTTGAAGGGGGAGCATGGCAGTCGGCAGAGAGGCATAGTGCTGGTGGTCGCTAAGAGCTTACATTGCAATCCATAAACAGAAGGTAGTGAGAACTAACTGAGAATCTCCCAACAGAGAATGGCACAAACTTTTGAAACCCCAAAGCTTGTGCCCAGTGACACACTTCCTCCACTAGGCCACATCCTTAATCCTTCCCAAACAGTTCCACCAAGTGGGACCAAGTATTCAAACATGCATCACCTTTGAGACCATTCTTAGTCAAACCACCACAGTCTACAACAGAGTTGTTACCATTTTCTGAAAGGTCTTGGCAAAAGCGAGCTGAGCTTCCTAGACTATTAGCTTTTCTGATAGAGAGGTTCCCTCTGTATTGGCGTCTGCTGCTTTAGCTGCCATGATGTAGTCCCTCTGTGCACAGATGCATCTTTTCTTTGGCATGCATGTGGATTTGCTAATGTTCTCCTTGCTTTCCCCTGATGCTGGAGGCTCCTTTGTGCCTTGTCAGTTAACCAGTACATGGGTTTTTATCTGTCTGTCTGTTTTGTAGCTGTCTCCCATGTCTACAGACAGGTTGCTCTAGAGAATGAGAGTCCCGCATTAATAACTCTCCACCATGAGCAGCCTGCCATTGCTTTTGCTGCTTCATGGCTGTGCTGTTGGTCCTCAGAGCCCTTTTGTCATCTCAGCAATGGCTCGGGAGCCGTAAGAGAGTTCATTTTTATGGGGTTCCAACCCGACTTAAGTGAGGTTTTTCTTTCTTCCTTCCAGCATGAAGACATGTGGTAATTGCTCAGAACGCTCTCCCTGGCGTGTCTTTACAGCTTACTCTGGCGGTGCTCAGCTCACTGATGTTTCTGATGGCTTACTGTTGTGTCTTATTGCTTGCTGATCTATCTTCTGGTTGACTGTAAACTGCTTCTAAATTGGGCACTGTAGCAGTTGAAAGAGTGTTCACTGAATTTATTTATTTTTAAAGAAGGAACAGCCGTGTGTGTGTGTGTGTGTGTGTGTGTGTGTGTGTGTGT
>NC_034594.1:101820438-101864673 GCF_900095145.1 Mus pahari
TGTGTGTGTGTGTGTGTGTGTGTGTGGTGTAATCCCTTCCTTGGTCTGTTTAGTTGTATTCTCTGTGACTTTCCCCCCAATTTATCACCCTTGGGTTTTGTTGTTGTTGTTCTGTCAGAGTTAATGTGTCATTAGGGAAATTTAGGTAGAAAATGAACTTGGTTAAAATAAAAAAATTCACATTTGCAAACCCTGTTTATTTTGTTGGAGAGGAAGGAAATGAAAGGACAGATCACAAAAGTCCTGCCCTTCCTCTCAATCACAGAATAAGGTAATTTACCCAGACTTACCTCTGCAAGAACTTGGATACCCCTTGTCATGGTTCTGTGTTCCTGTGACCAGGGGAACATTGCTGGATGGTCCAGCATTGCCCCAGCCAGTTCAGGGTCCTCCCACTAGAAACAAATGATGCTTCGGTTCTTAGAAAGACATATATTGGGGGTGGGAAAAATGGGTCCATTAGAAAAGGGCTTGCCTTGCACATCTAAAGCCCTGAATATGATCCCCAAAACCCACCCTACAAAAGCCCAGGGGTGATGCTTTGTGTGCTGAGGAGGTGGAAGCATGCAGGTCCTTGGGGCTTGCTAGACATCCAGCCTTGTCTGACAAGTTCCAGGCCAGTGAGACATCTTGTCTTGAAAACAGAAAGGTGCAAGGAACTGAGAGGCAATAGCCAAGCAAGGTTGTCTTCACACACAGGTACACACATGTGTACACCACATATACATACACATGTACATATACAAACACACACACACACACAGAGACACACCCACGTGTAAACCACACACATACACATGGTCACACACACATGTATATATACACACAAACACGTGCATATGCACACACAAATATACATTCATACATGCATACATACCATGCCTCAAAAAAAAAAAAAAAACCCAAAGAAAAGGAAAAATTTCTTTCTCTAGTTTTGTTTTTTTTAATTTTTAGGGTCATATACCAGGTGATGGGTTTCACCCGGTCATCTTCATACACGTGCCTGCTCCATCATACTTAGTTGGATGTTTCACTTTTTGTATGTATTTTGACTCTCTCTAGCTTTGGAAGTGATGTAAGTGATGGAGCATTGGCTGGGTAGGTCTTTCCGGGACAGGCTGGGGGTGGGCAGTAAGTGTAGATACATGACTATGTGCGTGCCTCCTGCTGGGGATGGGAGCTCTTCACTCTCACTATGCAGCTATGGTCCAAGCCTGACCCACTGAATGACCTCAGTGGCTCTGCTCACAGGGCCTGGGTTCTACAAGAAGAACTCCTCACTGTGTGTGTTCTCCATTCCAGCTGATGGTGGGTTGCTTGGAGGCAGAACTTGACATCTCCTTTCCCTTTCTCAGCCTGCAGTAGATGCCACTCTCCGGCGTTAACTCAGTCCAGAATCCTAGCCCTTGAATGGTGCTGCCCATGTTTAGCCTGGCTGTTCCCACTTCACTTAACTCAGTGTAGAAACTTCCTCATAGGTATGCCCAGGAGCTTGTCTTCCAGATGGTTCTAGAGCCCATCAAGTTGGCGGTGAATTTTAATCGCAATGCTTACATTAACAACAACCATTTGCTCCCATGCAGAAGCCGAGTGTGAGGCTGCTGTTGACTGACTGTCTCACTGTCTCATACAAGCAGAATATGTAACAGTAGCATGCATGTTGTATTATATTCACTACAGCTGCAGGGACAGTTGGGAAATATAGTCACCAAATCCATTGTTCAGGCGCAGCTCACTGGCTTTTTCGGTATTTAATCCAGCTTGATTCTTAGACAGCCCTCTAGTTCTCAAATTACATTTGCTGCAAACACTGGGGTTTCCAGTCCTTGGGAAGAGCAGTGCGTTTGAACATAGATGTTGTTCTCAAAAACAATCACCATAATTATTGCTCTTACCATTTGAAAATTGGAAAAGGTCCCCACTGAGTTCTGGGCTTGCCTTTAGCAGTGTAATTCCCCGCTCTGTGCTGCTAATGGACCTTGAAATTAAGTTACACCTGTGCTCCCTTCTTGTTTGTGAGCCCAGGGCAGTGCCCCTGTTAAAGCAGCACCGGGAGTGTCCCAGCTCCCTGGCCAGGCGGTAGCTCACCAGGTCACTTTCTCAGGGTCAGGGATTAGCCAGCGGGAGTCCTCCCCGCTCCATGCTGTGTCTGGCCCGGCCAGGTAGGATTACAGGGTGTTTTCTTTTTAATTGGAGCACAGCAGGAACATGGCTCACTGTGGCTCTCTGTTCTGTCCTTTGCAAGGCAGCAGTGGGGGCTTGAAGACAGGTCAGTATGCCATCAGTGCAGAAGGTGCATGATGTTGATGTGGTTTTTACTTTACAAGGATGTTATGATTTTAATCATAAAGAACTAAAACACACTCTGCTGGAGGATAGCTCAATTGACAAAGTGCTGCATGAAGCCTTGAATTTGATCCCCAGAACTTATGTTAAGGAAAAGAATGAATGAGAAGAAACAAGGAAGGTGGGAGGAAGGAAAGGAGGGAGGAGGGAGGGAGGGAGAGAGGGAGGGAGAGAGAGGGAGAGAGAGAGAGAGAGAGAGAGAGAGAGAGAGAGAGAGAGAGAGAGAGAGAGAGAGAGAGAGAGAGAGAGAGAGAGAGAGAGAGAAGAAGAAGAAGAAGAAGAAGAAGAAGAAGAAGAAGAAGAAGAAGAAGAAGAAGAAGAAGAAGAAGAAGAGAGAAGAGAGAGAGAAGGAACAAACCAGGCATGGTTGTGCGCACTTGTGATTTCATTTCTGGGGAATGAGAAATGAGACTGGAAGGGAGATAGATACCCAGGGCTCTCTAGTTAGCCAGCCTATTCTACTTGGCCAGCTCCAGGTCAGTCTAAAAAAGCAAGATGAGCTAGGGAGATGGCTCAGGGGCTAAGAATGATTGTGCACAAACACAAGGACTCAAGTTCAAATCTCCAGTGCTCATGTAGCAAGCTGGCCATGGTGTGCCCATGCCTGTCACTTCAGTACTATGATGGTAGCTACAGGATGATAGCAGGGACTTGCTGCCTACTAGCCTAGCTCCTCCAGGTTCACTGAGAGACCCTGTCTCAAAGGAATAAGCTGGATAGTGATAGGACACGACTGTCCTGAACCACACATATATACCACACATGTTCATGGCCATACACATCCTCACACATATGCCACATATGTGTACATGGCTACACACATATGACACATATGTGTTCCTGGCCATACACATCCACACACATATACCACACACATGTTCATGGCCACATACATCCGCCACTGCCACCACCACCACCTCAATAGATAGCACCTAAAATAAATAAACTTCCAGGTGAAGTCTTTCTTTGAGGTCCACATACATATGAGAGGAAAAAACAAAACAAAACAAAAAAGGCCTGAATACTTGTTAGCATCTTTGTCAGTGAGTGCCACAGGAATCAGATGCCATTATTGGAGAGATTCTCACTTTGTGTTGGTCAAGTGTTTTGATTTTTGTCATTAAAACAAGGGTTGCAGTTCAAGTGAAGCAAGTAGCACTGACCCTCGGGGCCATGTGTCTGCAGCAGTGACTCTCAGCTCTGGGCAGCATCACACCCCCAGGGAACACTTGGCTCTAGCTAGAGTCGGCTGTGGTTGTCACAGCTGGGAGGTCCTATTTATATCTTAGGGAAAGAGATAGAGACACTGCCTAACAGGCTCTGCTATCCAGAGCAGCCCACACAACAGGATTCTCCAGCCTCAAATGTCAGCCATGCTGTGCCAAGCAACCCCAGTCTCCCAAGGTTTCACTGCAATCTGATGGTAGATATAAGTCCCAGCGATGGGCAGGGAAGACAGATGTCCAGTTCAGGACTGACAAGATGGCTCAGTTGTGACCACGTGACCTGGTGACCAACATTCAGTCCCTGAAGCCCAAATCAAAGTGATAAGAGAGAACCAACTCCACAGACTTGAACATGCCATACAGGTATGCACACATACAATGTTTTACACACACACATACATTCTCTCCCTCACATCATCACCACTACCACCGTCATCAATAGGGGCTGGAGAGATGACTCAGTGGTTCAGAGCCCTGACACCCACATTGGGTGGCTCACAGTCAGTTGCCTATAGGTCCAGAGGATCCAGCATCCTCTTCTGGCCTCTGCAAGTACCTGTACTCATTTGCACACCCTTACTCTCCACGTATGCATAATTCAAAAATAAGATTTTTTTAAACCCAGCACTAGTGATAGCTAACAGTATAGGTAGGTGCCTGGTGCCATCGTTGCTTACACCAAAAAGACATAACTGACTTCTTCCTGCAAACCAGCTTGTTTGAGATGCCTCCCTCACCCCTTTCCCTGTTTAGCTTCACAACTGGCCTTTGAGACCTCCAGCAAAACAGATTACATTCTAAACTTCCAGTGCTTATTTTGGAATCCTGACCTTAACGCCTTCCCTGGCCCACAACCAGTGCAGTTTTGGCAGTGAACATTGTGCTTTCTGCTTATATGAAAGGTAATTATTTCTTTTCATAAAAGAGCCACTGATTCGGAATAACGATGGCACAAAATACTGTGAAACAATGGATTTAAATTGCAGAATGTTGGATAGAAGAAAACCCGTTTTATTAATTTGAAGCAGAGTATATAATTATCAAGATATGAGAGGGTACATTTAATGACTCAGGGAAAACAAATTATGCCCCCAAAGATCGACTTTACAGCATGAGGTACCCTCGCCAGCATACTTAGGGCACCTGGAGAAGAAGACAAACCAGAAAGATAGGTTGGAGTTGCCTATGAGGAGCATCTGAATGGAACTCTAAAGTTTCTGCTTTGTTCTGCCAGTAGTGGCTGAAGAGGAAGGCTTCAGGCTTCAGGGTGAAGAGATGAGCTCTGATTTTCAAGCAGTAGTGAATACACAGGTGGCAGGGGGTCCATTCCAAACTCAGGTGGGAAAAACTAGGCTGGGGAGGCAGCTCAGGTAGTGGAGAGTTTGCCTTTCACTGTAGAAGCCTGCGGTTCTGTCCTCTGTACTTGGTAAGCCTTGTGTGGTGCCGCAAGCCTGTTAGGGTTCCTTATACTCAGAAGGTAGAAGCAAGAGAGTCAGGGGTTTGAAGTCATCCTCTGTTATAGAGTGAGAGTTCCAGGATAGCTCCTGTACATTTGTTTGCTTTCTATTGATGTGATAAAATGCTGACCCAAGCCAACTTTGGGGAGGAAAGGGTTTATTTCAGCTTATAGCTTGTAGTACATCATGGAAGAAAGATCAGGCCGGATATGAAACAGAGACCACAAGTGAACACTACTTACTGGCTTGACTTCAATAACTCTCTTATCTTGTTTTGTTTAAGTACAGCCCAGGACTATATGCCTAGGGGTGGCGCCCCCCACAGTGGGCTGAGCCCTCCTCAATCATAGATCGAGAAAATGCTGCCCTGGAGGATCAAGAAGGCTGAGTCTGATGAAGCAAGACTTTGCTGATACGCTTCTCCTAGACAAAAAGGGGTGGAGAGAGCAGCCCGTATTGAAGAAAACTACAGGGCTCACTGTACTACCCAACATCCCCCCCCCAAAAAAAAAGAAAGAAAAAAAATGCTGCCATAGACTTGCCTACAGGCCAATCTGTTGGGAGCCTTCCTTCCTTCCTTCCTTCCTTCCTTCCTTCCTTCCTTCCTTCCTTCCTTCCTTCCTTCCTTTTCCCCAAAGGAATCAGGAAGAGGACTCTGCACAAATTCTTTCTGCTGAGTTGGGGCAACAATTTTTTAAAGGGATGGGTGGAGTAGTAAAATAAACAAAACTGGTTAGACTTAAGAAAGCTAGCTTTAACCTCTATTATCCACTCTGTATGCTAAGAAGTCTCAGGGCTTAACTGAAGTTGTGACTGGTAACCTCTGAAAAGCTGGGCGAACTGGGTCCCTCAGGAATCAGAAGCTATTCCTGAAGCCATTCTGGAAGCAAGCCTCTGGAAACAGAATCGGGAGGAAGGGTGCCTGGAACAGCAAGTCTTTTCAGCATCTCCACAGACGAATCTTGTCAGAGCTACACATTCTGCAATATAGGAATCTTATCACCAAAATATTAGTACTATTAAGTTATTCATATGGATTATTCAGGGTTCACAGATCAGTTAAGGATGAATTTTTTTGCTAATTGTTTGAGCAGGTGAAAGACAACTATTCTTTTATGAGTTAATTTTATCAATAACTAATTGTAATAAATCTTCATTCTTGCCATGTGAAGTATGGCATGATGAATCTTAAGAATTCCACAGTCAACAAGATGCTTTGTCTAATTTTAACTGAAGTTTTGGCTAGAGATATTTTGTTTTAAATTGAAATAGAAGTTTACAACAGAATGTTTACATGAATAACCATTAGGAGTAAGTATCTGGCTAAACATCCATTACCTGTCTCAGCTCCACAAGTTCATTGTAAGTTGAAAACCATAACTAAGTTATTAGTGAAGTTTTGTGTAGATAAACCCAGTCAATATTTTATCTTCTGTCCTAACACCTATAATAAATTGTTAGTTCCCTTTTTATGACCTTTGGTTAATTGTTTTGCAACATCTTGGAATGTGCTCTGAGTAGGAGAACTCTGGTTACTATCTAGAGCAATTAACTTGTGACACTTGGGAGACTGGCAGAATTCTCATTGTAGTTTTGACTATCATAAAAGGACCTAATAGCAGTCCCACTATATAAAAGCTTAATAATCACTGATATAATTTTAGAAATTCTTATAGGATCATCATTAAGACGTAATTTGTCTGTACAGCATCACTACTAGATAGTACATCTTATGGATCTGCAGAGATCTGCTCCAAAGGGGTAGGCTATTACTTAGTGATTGTTATATATGTTTAATAGTAACAGGAAATGCATATTAATAGCAGAAATATTTCCTAAAAGAATCCCTTACAGCCTTGCTTAATAACAGTGAACCTGTTGCAGATTATATAATAATCTGAAGCAGGCCATCTCAGGAAGATCACCTTTTAGTTATTAGCTTTTCCCATTATGACTCCTGACAGAGTAGGGTGGTGAAGTCTCCCGCTATTATTGTGGGAGGTGCAATGTGTGCTTATGAATGTGGGTGCCCTTGCATTTGGAGCTTAGGTGTTCTGAATTGAGAGTTTCTCTTGGTAGATTTTTTTCTTTGATCAGTATGAAGTGTCCTTCCTTATCTTTTTTGATAACTTTTGGTTGAAAGTTCCTTTTATTTGATATTGGAATGTCTAGTCAAGCTTGTTTATTGGGACCATCTAATTGGAAAATTGTTTTCCAGCCCTTTACTCTGAGGTGGGGTCTGTCCTTGTCACTGTGGTGGGTTTCCTGTATGCAGTAAAATGCTGGGTCCTGTTTACATATCTAGTTTGTTAGTCTGTGTCTTTTTATTGGGGAATTGAATCCATTGATGTTAAGGGATATTAAGGAATAGTGATTGTTGCTTCCTGTTATTTTTATATATGTGTGGCTATCTTCTTTTAGGTTTGTTGAAAGATTACTTTCTTGCTTTTTCTAGGCTGTAGTTTCCCTCCTTGTGTTGGCGTTTTTCATCTATTATCCTTCGTAGGGCTGGATTTGTGGAAAGACATGTATAAATTTGGTTTTGCCATGGAATATCTTATTTTCTCCATCTATGGTAATTCAGAGTTTTGCTGGGTATAGTAGCCTGGGTTGGCATTTGTTTTCTCTTAGGGTCTGTATAACATCTGCCCAGGATCTTCTGCCTTTCATAGTTTCTGGTGAGAACTAGAAATTCTGATAGATCCACCTTTATGTTACTTGACCTTTTTCCCTTACTGCTTTTAATATTTTTTCTTTGTTTTGTACAATTGGTGTTTTGACTATTGTGTGACAGGAGAAATTTCTTTTCTGGTCCAATCTATTTGGAGTTCTGTAAGCTTCTTATATGTTCATGAGCATCTCTTTCTTTAGGTTAGGGAAGTTTTCTTCTAACATTTTGCTGAAGATATTTACTGGCCCTTTGAGTTAGGAATCCTTGCTCTCTTTTATACCTATTATCCTTAGGTTTGGTCTTCTCATTGTGTCCTGGATTTCCTGTATGTTTTAAGTTAGAAGCTTTTTGCATTTTGCATTTTCTTTGACAGTTGTGTCAATGTTTTCTTGGTATCTTCTGCACCTGAGGTTCTCTCTTCTATCTCTTGTATTATCAGGGCTTCTACCTGTTTACCTGTGTTTTCATGTATTTCTTTAAGGGAGTTATTTATGTCCTATTTAAAGTCCTCTATCATCATCATGAGATGTGATTTTAAATCAGAGTTTTGCTTTTCTGGTGTGTTGGAGTATCCAGGGCTTGCTGTGGTGGGAGAACTGGGTTCTGATGATGCCAAGTAGCCTTGGTTTCTGTTGCTTGTGTCCTTGCCTTTGCCTCTCACCATCTGGTTATCTCTGGTATTAGCTGTCCTTGCTGTCTCTGACTGTGGCTTGTCCCTCCTACAAGCCTGTGTGTCAGTACTCCTGAGAGACCCATTCTCTCCAGGAGCAACTTAGGTATGGAGAGCTGTGGCACAAGGGGAGCTCTGGGGTGCAGTAGAAAACTAGAAGGATCCTGTCCTTGGCTGTTTCCTGGTTCCTGTGTCCTGAGGGTTCTGTGCGGGTCTCTCTGAACGGAAGTGGTGGTCGTATCTGTGCTCACAGGTGTGTCCACACTCCTGGGAGACCAGCTCTCTCCCAGTGGTATTTGGGTATGGAGCACTGTGGCACAGGATTAGCTCCGGGAGCAGACAGAAACTGGAAGGATCCTCAGGACCATTTCTTAATTTCTTAATCTCGGGAGGTTTTCCTCTTTCTTTCCAGATGATCTTAGCTTGTGTCATTTGACAAAAAAAAAAAAAAAACTAATCTGAACAGCTTGCTTGTATGAGATTCTGTCTCGAAATGAGGTCGTGGGGACTGAAGAGTTACCTCAGTGCTTATGAGCCTGCTGAGCTTCAAGAGGACTAGAGTTCAGTTCCTCCCATCCTAGTTAAGCAACTCACAACCACCTGTAACTACAGCGCCAGGGGATTGGCCATCTTTTTCTGACCTGTACAGGCAGCCAAAAGAATGCAAGTGCACATCACACATCTCTCTCTCTCTCTCTCTCTCTCTCTCTCTCTCTCTCTCTCTCTCTCTCTCTCTCTCTCTCACACACACACACACACACACTTGTATAAATTAAAACAAGTCTTTAAAGAACAGTGGAGTTGGGGCTCATGAGGTCCTGTCTCTCTCTGAGTAGCTATAGGCAGTTAATGGTTGCTGAGGAAGGGCAACCATTGTGTGGCACAGCCACTGGTAAGGTGTGTGTGCCCCTATAATTCACCCTATTCATACTCCTGTGAGCAATCTGGATTAAACTCAATAGATACATTAACAAAAACAATGAAAATAGAAGGGGGAGTTAGTTAAGAAGAAAAGAATCAATAGGATCGGGGGAAAGGAGAGGGTAATGAAGGGACTGTGGGGGGAAAAAAAAAATATATATATATATATATATATGTGTGTGTGTGTGTGTGTGTGTGTGTCTATGTGTGTGTGTGTGTCTATATGTGTGTATGCATATGTATGTAAATGTCTTGAAGCCCATTAATTACAATGAATACATGTTAATAAAGAACTTCCGGTTGAGACTGCTGATGATGTAAGTAGGAGGCAAGCATCTGAAATTAGAGAAAAGAATGAGGTCTGAGGGAAGAGATTTGAGAGCTGCATCACTCTGAGGCTAGAACTGTGGGGCCATGATGAGCCATGGGAGGAAGTGAGATACCATCTTGATTCCCAAAGGTATAACTTCATGAATGCCCTGGTGACTTACTTCCTGAGGAGACAACCCAGTGAAGGTTTGTGATCCCTGAGGAACTGGAAGAATGTAAAATACTTTACCCCAAGCCATTAGTTTGGGCATATTCGTTTAAAGGCAGTTGACTCTTTGCTTCTAGTGCTGTGGGAAAGGAAAGACTGTGAAAAGTTTATCTTCAGACCCAGAAGGCCCAGGTTCAACACCAGGCTCTGCCGTTCATGCCTTGACAGAGTGAGCAGGTTAGTTAACGTTTCACCTGAGTTTCCTCTTCTGCGACATGGGATAGTAGTGCCCATTTGGCAGGATGATGTAGGAAACTGGACTCATAGTAATTACTTTCCTATTGCTCTCACTAAATGTCTGGCCAAAAACATTATGGAGAGGAAGACTTTGTTTTGGCTCACAGTTCAAGAGTGCAGTCCATCATGGCAGGACAGTCATGGCAACAAGAGCTTGACTTGACTGCTCACATCGCATCCTGGAGGCAGGAAACAGGAAGATGGGTGTGGCGCTTGGTTCACTTTCTCCATTTTTATTGAGTCCAGGACTCCTACCAGTGGAATGGCACTGCCCATCTTCAGGGTGAGTTTCCGTGCTCTGGAGGTGCCCTCACAGACATGCCTAAATGTGTGTCTCCTGGGTGACCCTAAATCCAGACAGTGTAGAGACTGACCATGGAAGCAGCAGGTAAATCAAACAGTGTAGGAATCACAGTGTGTGGCTGCAATTCAGTGTGAGCAGAGAGACCCAGCAAGTGTTTGTCCAACCGAGTGCCCTCCACTGACCCACACTGCACATAGCAGGCCAGTCGCTGTACACAGGACAGCTTGGGTGGCCCTACCTTCCTTAACTTCTGGAATATCCCATCTGTCATTTGCCTGGTCTGGGACTTCCTAAAAGCCCCTGGAAATCTGACTGCTGTGTTGTCAGAAGGGGAAAGACCTCTCCCGTTTTGAAGACTGAGATATCACTCTAAGGTCATCCATTCTGCTGTCAGTTGGTGGCTTGTTATAAATACAGTGTAAGATTTTTTGCGAAATTCTGTCCACTCATATGATTTAGAGGTATTAACATTTATGTATTTGCTTATTTATTTAAACAGGTTAAAACAACAACAACAACAAAAAATAACAGGTAGTTAAGGATTACCTTAAACTCCTGATCCTCTGGCCTCCGCCTCTGGAGTGCTGAGTTACAAGTGTGCACCTCCACACCTTTTTGTGCAGCGGTAAACATCTATCCCCAGCTCTCACAGGCCAGACAAGCACTCTAGCAGCTGTGATGTATCCGCAGCACTAGAGGTGCTCTCCCTGCTATGGGGCCTGAAGCTTCTGCATAGGGTTACACTTCACATCAGAGACAGGATTTGGGCGGATGAGATTAGGCTTGTTTGTTTTGATCAGAAGATGACAGCCATCGCTTGCTCTAATTTGTCTTAATGAGGTTCGTGCAGACAGCGATGACTTGGGCTCACATATGGTGTCGGTTCCGCAGACGGTTCAGTCACCGAAACATCTGCTTTCTCCCACGTGCTCCCTTGTCTTTTGCTGTTTTCTTCTTCACCTGTTTGTATTTGACGCCTCTTTCCACAGACTCATTCTGGACCCCGAGACTTAAAAATAGGGAAGCAACTCTGGAGTAAAGCTGTTTTCGTGGGAATGAGAGATGTGACAGGTGGGGTTTGAGAGGTTTTCTGTTAGGCGGTGCTCTTGGCTTTGCACGCCCCGGACTTCAACAGTCGGGTTAGCCCCGGGAGGATCAGATGCTAGCTGCTTGTTTTATAGTGCTGGCAGTGTAACTCTGGGCCTCATACATATTAGGCAAGTGCTCTACCACTAATCTGTAACCTCAGCTACTTTGTGGAGGGTGTGTGTGTGTGTGTGTGTGTGTGTGTGTGTGTGTGTGTGTGTTACCAACTGATCCATTTCCCCAGCCCCTTGTCCTATATTTCTTAATTTGGTGTGTGTGTGTGTGTTTAACCAACAGAGCCATTTCCCCAGCCCCTTGTCCTGTGTTTCTGAATTCTCAGTCCTTAGATGCTTTTTCCTTTGCCTGAAGAACCCTTTGGCTCTGTGTGACTTTTAGCCTTAGGAATGGCCTTCAAATTCTGCAGCCACCTAGAGGTGGAATAGGACTCTTTCTTCATCCATGCATAAAAGAATATCCAGCTCCTACACCTGCTGTCACATCAAACTCAGACAGACCCAAGACAGTGCTTGACCCTTCCCTGTGTCTTCTCATTGCATGTAAGGAGGGGTCTGCCTACTGGGGAGTATTTTGTTCTCAAGGGAAGACAGTCATTAACCTGTCTAAACTCTATGCTAATAGAACCTTCTGGGTAATTGCTCTTTCATTAACAATGGTTAAGGCAAGCATTACAGGTTATAGCAAGATTTTCAGAGAACAAAGTAAATATTTAAAACTTCATTTCAGGGTACAGTTAGGCTGGGGCAGAGAAAAGATTAGTATGTGCTGGGTCCGATCTTATCTGTCACCGAAGTGAGGCACTTGGCTAAAGTTGTCGTCATTTCTCTTCAGTGACTTTCTGAAACCTAGCTCTGGGAGACAGATGTGTGTTCCAGAAGATAGGGGCAAGGTCGATTTTCTTCTTACATTTCTGTCAGAACCGAATGACATGGTGACAGAGATTAACTGCCTTCCCTGTCCTACCAAGGAATGCTGTGAGGATTAAGAAGGTGGCCTTTGGCTCGCAGCTCTGCCGTGCCAGGAGGACAGTTGTTTCTTTAGGGCACAGGGCCATTAGCAGCAGCTGAGTTGGCTAAGAATGCCCACGGCCTGCGTGTGCCAGGTCCAAGCTGTGCTGGGGCTCCTGAGCTGTCACCCAGGACACCTGGGAATTCACTGAGCTGTGATTTTCATGCCCACAGGCTCCAAGTGTCCAGAGAAAGCCAAGTTCCCGCTTATGTGTGTAAGTGAATTACTGGGTTGTGTTTTCAAGTGGAAGCTCAGACAAAAACCTGTTTTCCCTGTCAGGAAGAGGGATGCAATTGGACTGTTCAAATGTTAGGAATTACAGCTGAGCCACAAGATGTAATAGAAAATAGTCGGTCTCCTCCAACCCAGGGACTGACTGAGTGGGATCATCTGCCGGATGCTCTATAAGGGCCTGGTCCTGCCAGGCCCTTCCTTCCCCAGGCTGGAGAGAGGGAGATGAGTAAACCCACTGTCTAGATACATAAATGTGCAGTTGGTCCAGCAGTGACAGAAGAGGGTGGTGCTGTTAGTTTGATGTTAGAGAAGACCCTCAAGAAGAGACATTGGGCCAACACCTCTGAAAGGGAGGAGGGAACCCAAGGACTATCTAGAGAAGGTTCCAGAGGGAACTGGCCTTCTCAAAGCTCCAGGCCACATTCTGGTAGGGTGTATTTAAGAAGCACAGGTATGACATCTACTGTGGAAAGTAGCTTATTAGCCAACCTGAAAATGGAAATGGATACGGATGCTAATTTTCACTGTCAGAATGACCGGCTTTAGCAGTATCTTGGACACCTACCTCTGGACATGTGCCTAAGGATGTTTCCAGAAAGATGTAGCTGAGGTATGAAGGTCTGAGTGTGGATGGCGCCACTTCATAGCTGGAGTCTAGGACTGAATAATAAGGTAAAGCAAGCCAAGCACCAATGTTCATCTCTCTGCTTCCTGACTGGGAGAAAGGGGACCAGCTGCCTCATGCTCTTGTTGCCGTGATTTTCATGCCACCAGGCTCTGCTTGCTCCATCCCTGAGCCAAAGCCAACCCTTCCTTGCTCAGTTTTCTTTTGTCAGGTATTTTGTAACAATAAAAACCATGTCTAATAGAGACATCATTTTTCTAAACTGTATCATCTCCCATTTCTATTTTGTTGGCTGAAGCAGGGCACCTGTATGAGCAATGTTGGTATCGTAGGGATATGGCTGTGTTCACTAGGTGGCTCTGAAGAATGAGGGTGCAGCGTGTGCAGCAATATGAGTACAAGTCTCAGAGTGGGATCCGAAATAGCCAGCAGGAAGACTCGGGCCAAGTCCTTTTAGAAAACACTGGTCTCTGCTCCGCCATCTGCCCAGCTACTAGCAGACCCATGACCCAGGGGGCCGGAGATTTGCACACATGGCTGCCCTGGCCTACATTGGGATTTCTGGAAAAGTTACTTGATCTTTGTTTCTTCTTGTATAACTAGACTTTCATGACATTTTAGAAGCCAATGAGATTGAAACATTCGAACATTTCCCTCAAATCAAGGAAGCACGACTTTCCAAGGTCTTTGGTGTATACTTCTAGCCTTATCTGAACAGTGATGGGGTGTGAAGTTTTAATTGAATGTATAGCTATGCCTATTTGAGGGTTTATTGCCTGTGGCTGCATTTGTGCTGCAGAACCAGAGTTGAATAGTTACAAAGGGAACTGTATTGTTCACCATGCCGAAATGTTTATTCTCTGGCTCTTCCCAGAAAAAGAAGCTAGCCGCCCCCTGGTTTAAATGGACAGTACTACTTCAGATGCATGTGTTGTTTCTGATACCAAGTGTACGACCCACTACATTTGTGGGGTGTAATAAATTGATTTAAATGAATAATTTTATTTTGGAGAGTTTAATATCAAGCTTAATATTAAGCACAAATTATCTTACAATACTTTACTAATTCCTCCAAGCAGATGTGTAGAACGTTTGTCCTGTTTTTTGCAGACAAGGTGGGAAAGGATGCATAATCTGCCCAGTGTAGAGGAAGCATAGACTAGGACTCCGGGCTCATTTAGGATATCCTGGGTTTTGTGATGTCCACAGATGTTAAGGCAGTTATACTTTCTTAAATATCACATTGATACTGATATTTAAGGTCACCTGGGGGACATCTGATGATAAACAGATCTTAAGGTTGAGGAACAGAAGGTTGAACAAGAATCTGAACACTTTGATGGCTTGGATATAATCTTAAGTGTCAGATGTTGGGGCTGGGTATGCAGTTTAGTAGGTAGGATACTTGCCTTTCGTGCACCAACCTGCTAGGTTCCATCTCCAACACTGTATAAACTGGCCATGGTGGTGCACACTTGTGATCCCAGCACTCAGGAGATGGAGGGAGAAGAACCAGAAGCTCAAGGTCATCCTTGTCTGTATAGTGAGTTTTAAGCCATCCTGACATAACTGAGGTCCTTCCTCCAAAACAACACCTCCTCAAATGTACAGGATGCTGGCTTTTATAAGCTTCGATAGTTTGCATTATTTTACCAGTGAACAAATACCCTTTGGTTTTCCTATTAGGCAACATAGATGCCCTTGAACTTTCAAGTAGGATTGCATCTTCATAAACCTATCACAAGTCCTAGGTATCAGAAAGCTGAAGATGTGTGGGGAACGCAGCCTGTGAACATCCCGCCATAGAAACACAGCATTCATCTGCACGTTATTGGTTGTTTGCAAATGCTGATCATGTGACTGGGAGCTGTGGCCTTTCTCCATTCCCCAGCATCACAAACAGAACCAGTCCATGCATCCTTAGCATGGGGAAAGATACAAATTCAAAACATTTTCAAATATGGTTTCTGATGCATGGCTGTTGCTTTTGGACCATCAAAAAAAATGAAAAAAAAATTTTTTTGCAGGTGAGGATATAGCTTGGTGGTAGAGGGCTTGCCTAGCATACATGGTGATGAAGCATTAAATATGAGATTTGATACCACTTGTATCTCCCAAAGTCATTACAAGGGGAATCTTCATAAAGCCGAGTGTGCCTCTGTGTGTGTGTGCATGTACGTGTCTGTGTGTGTGTGTGTGTGTGTGTGTGTGTGTGTGTGTGTGTGTGTAAATAGACAATAGAGAAGAGAAGAATTCAACAAGTAGGCCATTTTCTTTAGAGAAGAATTAAGAAATATTTTTTATTTTGGTTCTTTTGTTTTACAAATTAAAACATGTAAATGATATCTGAAAGAGTAATAGATCTGCTGTAGAAATTTAGCAAATATAGAAAAGAATAAAAAAATAAAACGACCTATGACCCTGTCACCTGGCTCCCACAGCATTTGCACAGTCACTCCCTCCAGGATTTTGCTGTGGGCACATACAGGATGCATATAATTGTGTTCTCCCTAGTTTTAAAACATGGTATTCATGAAGTTGTTGCTTCTGTTTTTATTATTCATCAAAAGCTTTATTTAAAACTAAGTACTTGGCTTTTTTTTAGTTAGCGAGGTCTCTTTATTTTTTTCCCCCTTTTCTCCTTTAAAAGGTCATTTTAGTGCCCAGAAAGTGTGCATCTCTGCTCATTCTCCTGGGAGAATTTTCAAGGTTCTAAATGACTGGGTCATGGAGTATTTGCAATTTTGCAATTTACTGTTTACTTTTATCAAATTATTATATGTATATAATTTCCAAAGTCAAATGTACAAGGCTGATCACAGAATCCCAGTCTCGTCCATGGTACTTAGCCAACCCTTCCGACTCCTCACTTAACTTTCCTCATCTGCAAAGACTTTTAGCTCTTGGGTTATTTCTTTCCGCATACATCTTCATACTTACCCAAACCACATGTGAGATGTTGCTCTTCCTTACAGTGTGCTTTAGAGTTCCCTTCTGGTTTTCTGTGATAGAACTTTTATGCTAAGCCCTGGATACCCCGTTCCATGACAGCACCCTTACTTAGCCCCTCACACTCCCGTTCAGCCAACAGTGGTCAGCACTTAGGAGAGATACCACTTAGCCACTGTGTGAGATGCGATAATACTAAACCGATTCCCTCCGTGGTCACAAGCAACATCTCATGATGTAGCCGAAGCCTAGCCTGCCCTCCATGCTTAGATCACAAGCATAGGACCACCATTCCTGGTTTTATATAGTACTGGGGATTGAACCCAGGGCCTCCTGCATGCAAGGCAATTACTTTGCCCATGTTTCCAGCCTAGTCCTTTCATTTTCTCTCTTTCCTCTGAAGTCAGATCTTTTTCCTTGTCCTCTTTCTCTGTTTCTGAGTTGGTTTGATTTCTTTCATGGCATGTTATTCCCCTAGATTTCTACTAATCTGTACATGCAGTTTCAGAGTTAAGGCTGTGATTGGTGAGGGCTGACAGCTGCTGTGCTCCCTCATGGGAAGCAGGAACCAAGGTCCTAGGTCAGTGGTTCTCAGCTTTCCTGATGTTGCAACCCTTTAATACAGGTCCTCATGTTGTGGTGACGCCCCCAGCCATCATTGCTTCTTCATAAGTGCAGTCTTGTTCCTGTTATGCTAAGAATTGTAAATATCTGACGTGTGGGATATCTGACATGTAACCTCAGGGGGCATCTTGACCCACAGGTTGAGAACCACTGTCAGAAGTTGTCTGTCTGTCACACTCTCAACCCCTCACCAGTTACCTCAGAGGTGGAACCTTTAGCTTGCTGCATAGGAAGCAAGAGCCTTGTGCCTAAACCTTCTCCAGAGCAAAGCTGGAGCTTGGGTCTTTTAAACCTGAGTCAGGGCCTCCTCCTCTGATTCTCTGTCTCCCTTCCTCGTGTTGTTCCTTTGCTCTGTATGCATTCATGTGAACTCGTCCTAGGAATCTTGCTTTGCAGCCATCTTCTGCCCTGGAAGCCACTGGACCCCACATCTGTCACTCTCTGATTCTTACAACTTCTGGAAAGTCTACATACACAGAATGAGCTTTAAGCACTTAAACCTTTCACCCATTGCCCCTGTGTTCGTAACTTTGCAAAACAAGTTCCATTAAAAGAAAGCAAAACCAAGTGAGCAGGCCAGAGTCAGGGTGAGCATGGGGGGGCGGGAACCTTGTCTCAGTTGATGGTCTCTTCTGGGCATCCTTTGTCCCACTTCTTAGTTCAAGGACCTCTGTCCTCTTCCCATGGCTTTATCACACCCCTCCCCCACCTATGGTGGCTTCTTGTCTCCTTGCTGTGACAAAACACCTAATGGATGCAACCTAAGCAAGAATGGGGGAGGGGAGGGGTTGTCTCACAGTGGAGGATACAATCCATCATGGAGCAGAAGTGTGAGGCCACTCTTCTTGCGTCCACAGCGTGGAAGCAGAGATGAACGCTGGTGCTCAGCTTGGTGTTTCATTTGTATTCAGCCTGAGAAATACACACACACACACACACACACACACACACACACACCCCTATGGTGCTGCCCGTATTCAGTGGGCGGCAGAGGGGAGGGGCGCCTTCCTAGCTCTATTACATGATTTAGAAAGTCTCTCATAGGCAGGCTACTGCGTATGGCTGTCAATTAGGTGACTGTCGCTTTGGCACATCATCCATCCGTGGCTGTGCTTATTCTGGAACTAATAGGCTATTCCTCTGTCCTCCTTGCCTGGCCTTCCTTGATAGAGCAGTGGCCCACTCTGTGCACACGTCCTACCTCTCTGCTAGCTCAGTGACTGCTCTGGAGACCACCACTGTCTTCCTGTGTGCTGATCTCCCCTGCCTAAGCCCCTGGCAACACGATGCCCAGTCACAAAGTCACTGGCTGCTTACTTTCTACCAGTCCTGCAATGCTACCTGAGGTGGAGGCCGTCTTGAGGTGGAGCCGGTCCCACCAGCTTCGTCTGGGCAGTGGATGCTTTGCTGTGTTGTCCCATGTTCTCAGCACTAGCCTTTTTCTACCATTTCTGGCCAGAGCTGCCTCTGGTTTCTTTTTCTTGTGAGAGGGATTAGTCAGAACAAAACCCTGGTGTTTTGTGGGGAGTCAAAGTAGGTGATGGGCCAAGAGTAGCTGACTGAACCTTCAAGACATGGCTCATCCCTCCTGCACACTTCCTTCCTGAGTCTTCCTCACACGTAGATCCCAGACACTGCTTCCTGCCGCTAGTCATTTGAGACGGTCTGGCTCATGCCAATCTTTGCTTATAGAAACCATTCTTCTGAAATCTCTACCTCATCTCTCAGTTGTCGGTTGAGACATGGCCTTCATGCCTGGGTCTGCAGGAGTAGGGTGTCACCTTCAGTAAGTAAACACCACCAGGATGGTGTAGGAGAACTGTGTGACAGGGACTGGCTGCTGCTACTGCGGCTTCTCTGCTTGGTGTGCTCTGTCAGAAAAAAGGATGCTAGAAGACCTGGTGACAGAATGAGACCGGTTTCTTCATCATTACAGTTATGACACAAAGGCAGGGCAGGGAGAATGCCTCTCAACGGAGCCTTAGACACTTAAGGACTAGATTGGACATGTGGTAAAGTCTGGGGGTAACAGAGCCTCAAGTCCTGAGCCCATGCCGGGGAGGTTGTACAACAGGACAGGCAAGAGCCTGGCCTGAGTGTGCTCATAGTCCAGACAGAGAGACTGGCAGTGTATCAGCAGATAATACCGTGTGAAGCAGTGAGCGTAGGTTTGATTTGAAAATAAAGCAAGTTTGGGCTAGTTCTGTTTCTTCTTGCTCATTGATTACTCTGTAGAGAGCTGGAGTTGAGAAGTGAGAGGTAGACCCAGCGTCACTACATTTTGTTCAACTCGAAACTCTGTGTGTGTGTGTGTGTGTGTGTACATGTGCCCATGTGTGAATGCATGATAGTGTGTGTGTATGTGTGTATATGTGTGTGTGTGCATACACACATCTGGCACACATGCATACATACACACATGCCCGTGGAAGCCAGAGATTAATATCTTTTCCTCTCCACCTTAGTTTTTAAGACAGTCTGTCAATGAACTTGGATCTTCTGGTTCAATTGGACTGCCTGGCCAGTGAGCCCTGGGGGTCTTCAGTCAGTCTCTGCCTCCTGGGCACTGGTATTACACGTATGCACTGCCACACTCAGCTTCCTACATGGGGGTAGCAGTTCAAACTCTGGGCCTCGTGCTTAAACAGCGAACACTTTACCCACTTAGCTATCTCCCAGGCGTGCAGAGCTGTTTCTCTGTCATTTAGGCACTGAGCGCTCTCTCCTCTACCAGAGGGGACCACAGCAGAGGAAGGCCATTGACTTCCTGTGACCCAACCTTTAAGCATGGCCACACATTCTTCAGTTCTACAGGCTCTTCTGGACAGCAAGAGATCTAAATTCTATTGTCGACTTTCCTACTAAGTAGGATTGATAATTAATAAAACCAGTGTGTGTGTGTGTGTGTGTGTGTGTGTGTGTGTGTGTGTCGGGGGGGATGCATGCACATGTGTACAAATATGTGAAAACCAGAGGTCAACATCAAGTTTCTTCAATTGCTTTGCACCTTATATTTTTGAGGCAGGATCTGTCCCTGGGATGTCTAATTTGGCTATATTTTCTGGTTATTGACCCCCCTTCCCCCCAGGGGTCCTCCCTCCCCCAGCACTGGGATTACAAGCATGTTCTACTGAACTCTGCTTTTTTATATGAATTCTGGGAGATCAAACTCAATTCAGGTAAGCATTTTACCAATGGAATCTTCCTCACAACCCCTCGTGTGTATGTGTGTGTGTGTACATGCATGCACATGTGTGTTTTGTTGTGGTAGTTTAATTTGTTTTTTGGTAGGGTGTGTCTCTAAGGCTTCCCAATTTTATCTCCTTTGATTTTAATAGAATTCAGGGTTAGCCCTCTCACCCCCGCTCCCACAGTTCAGGCCTTCGACATCACTATCATCTTTTGTTCACCATCAGTATAGATCTTAGCCTACACATACTGGCTTGGGACACAGCTAAGGGCTAGAGCTCCGTCTCTGGGAGGAATGGGGTCCCTATTAAGCTCTCATAGCCAGAGGATGAGCTGTAGACTTCCTCTGACCTCCACAGGGTCATTATCAAAGCCAGTTCCATGGCTTTCTGCTCTTGTAGCCTTTTGAAAGTTCTGGTGGTTGAGTCAGACACCAGAGTTGCTAGGAGCAGTCAGGGGCCTGGGCAGCCATTCTTCATGTTGAAGTCTCTAAATAGCTTTCAGACAAAGGAGATACAGGACCTTGCCCAGATGTATGCCTGGTGTAGGACTTTATCTGTTGTCTGTGTAAAAATAGCAACCAGGCAGGCATGCCTCCAAGTAGTACAGGCCTGTAATAGTCCTTTACCCATGAAAGGGAGCCTGCTTGGGTTTCATTATGAATCACTGAGGTACCACTATGTACCCTGGTCCCTCTCACCTGTTTTCATAACATGCATATTCTAAGTGTTACCGTTCACTGAGTGGAAAATAGGAAAGTTGAAATGCCTGAGGATTCATTAAATTGCAAATGAATGCATTATCAGTGGGCACCCGATGTCCAGCACTGGCTGGTTACCTGTGCTGTGATGCCAGCATAAGGATGACAAGGAAAATAACCCAGGCCTGTGGGCATTAGCGGTCAGCATCTACCTTCTGTCGGGTGCCAATCTGCTTTCATTTCTGGGATTGACTGACAGCTAGTACACTCACTGTCCTCTGCAGACCCTCATCCTGAGCGTGTGTGTACAGGTGTATATGTCTGCATGTGCGTATGTAGATCAAGGACCATCCCAAGCATCATTTCTTAGGAAGACTGTCTGCTTCCTTGGGGACAGGGAGCTCACCATTTAGGGATGGCCTGTCTGGCTGGAGAGCTTCAGGTATCCTGGCTCTACCTCCCCAGAGCTAGGATTGCAAGCACATGACGTCACACCCGGGATCAAACTCAGATGCCTCACACTTTCGTGGCAGGCACTGTACCTGCTAAACCATCTCCTCAGTTTTCATTTCATTTTTTTATCTCATTTTCCAAGTTTTAGTATAAAAATCTCAACTTTGGAATTTTGTTTGCCTCAGAAACTGATATGCCTGTTTCTGGGGACAGAATTACACACACACACACACACACACACACACACACACACACACACACACACACAACTTTTCTCCTTCCTGTGACCAAGATACTTGACAAGCAGAAACATGAGGATAGAAGGACTTATATTGCTTACAATTTGAGGATGCTGTTTATCATGGCAGGAGAGACATGATACCAGGAGACAACCGTTCACAGTGCATCTGTGGTCAGGAAGCAGAGAGAGATGGATGCTGGTGCTCAGCTCACGGTCTCCTTTGTATTCAGTCCAGAAGCCCAGACCATAGGATTGTTCTGCCCACATTCAGGGTGGGTCTTCCTTCCTCAGTTAAACCTCTGTGGAAACACCCACATAGATACAACCAGAGGCATGTCTCCATGGTGATTCTAAATCCAGCCAGGCTAACCAGTGAGGACTAGCCAGCACGGTAACCTACAGTAACCCTTATCTGCACTGTGTGCCACTGCTGGTCAAGGTCTCTTGTGAGGATTTAGGCTACAGGCTGTGGTTTTATAAGAGGCAGGTCCAAGGAATATACTTCTGGATGCCCCAGATGTTCACTGACATTTTGAGGCTGTTTATTAGTTCACAGATCCTGGAAATGAACAGGGAAACAGCCAAAAATATCTAGCATCTGTGGTTAAAGTCCCCATGAGTTGGCTATGGATGGATTATGTTAGAAGTGTCTGCTGTAGTTGGCAGTGGAGTTGGGAGTGTGGTAGCCCAACCGGCTACATGGCTCTCCCAACTCAGGCAGGGGAAATGCGATATTTTGGAATCCTGATATTGCCACAGCTAAGTAGTAGAGATAGGAAATAAGTTATAATTGGAAAAGACCCGATGGTGTTGCCAGTGTATCCCTGTCATCAGCTCCTCCTCTTTAGTCCTGCTTGTCTCTGTTGTAATGTTAATAGGTACTTTTATTACCACTCTACTAAAGATTCATTCCATCTTGATTTATTATCTAGACTTTCCCAGGGGATTGCAAGAACAACGGCACAGGCTGCCTCCTGGCTTGTTGCCTCTTGGCGTGAGCCAACCAGAAAAAGAACTGTTCAGAGTTCCACTTGAAGCCATCAACGGTTCTGTTTGGGTAGCCCCAGATATCCAACAAGAGTTGTTTCAGGAAGCTTGGACGGTGCCAAGTTCAAGATTCTGTTTTGGTTCAGCTGCTTAATCTTCGCCCAACAAGTGCTCCCCTGTCTTGATGTTAATTTTGCTTCAGGGTGGGATGGATGGCTCGCATAGTTTCACAGCATAGTTTCCAAGCTCAAAAGTCTTTGATGAGTTGTAGTGGGAACCAAAACCAGCTACGGCTTTTATGTGGGAGGTGGAAGCAGAGGTGAGAGTCTTCAGGCAGCAGAGTTGGATCTACTGACATTGACTGCCCCCCACACAGACAGAGCATGTTGGTTCTCACCAGAATTTTATCTCTTGTGAGAGGTTGAGGCTAAGAGGTAGGGTGGAGAGGGGAGGGTGGGACCAGAGAAAAGTCATTACATTGCACCAAGCTGGGAAGCCATTTTGGCTGCTGTTTCTAGGTGGCTATATTTCAGAGACCTGAGGATGGCCTCCTGATGAAAGGGCACAGAGTTTAGAAAGGTACTCTGAATAAAATATATTTCGGGATCAGGAGACAAATCCTGGAATCATGAACACTGAATAAGCACTAAATATCAATTACTTGGTTTGGTGTTGAGGGAGTGGCTGCCTGGCTCATTTGTTAGTCCTTGTGTGTTTCCTGTTCTTAATGTCTTTGGCTCACATTTTTCTTGGTAGAAGAGTAAGTACTCGTCTTTTTCCCCTCCCTGTAGTTTATGACTAAAGCTTAAGGTTTCATTTCTCCCTTTCTCTCTGTCTCTGCTGCGCTCTTCTATCACACTCTAGGAACTTCCTTCTTTTAATCACCTGAAAGAAAAATAGCTTTCTTTATTCGTCCAGAGTACATGAGACTGGAAATTGAGTTATATGACAGATCTTATTCTGCAGATGTTAATCTGTCTATTTAACTTTACCTTCTCTGTCATCTGTTTTTTATTTTTCTTCACTTTCCTTTTCTTTCTATTTTAGATTTCATATTTAATTAGAATGAGGAAAAAATATTCCCACAGTAATAGAAGCCAGTCAAGGCAAGTTAGAAAATAATTATGATCGTAGGCTTCATAATCAGTATTGTTCCTTCTGTAGTCTTAGTGTTTGGATGCAGGACTTTAAAATATCATGGAAGGAATAGCTTGGAAAATCCTCAGGAAAAAATAAAAATTAATGACTAGCAAGATGACTCAGCAGGTAAAGGTATTGGCTGCCAAGCCTAGTGACCTGAATTCAATCCCTAGGATCTACATGATGGAAGGAGAGAACCAACTCTCACAGCTTGTCCTCTGACCTCTCTACATACTCCCTGTGTTGTGCAGATGTGCACACAGGCATAAACATGCACGTAGGCATACACACACATACACATCAGAAGCAATATGTAATTAAGTTAGACAAAATTCCCAAATGAAACCATTTTAGGGCTTTGGCAGTTGACTGACCACAACTGCCAATTTAAGAAAAATATCTCAAGACAAGTACATAAATTTGAATACAAGCTTTTTTTTTTTTTCTTTTTTTTTTTTTTTCTGGAGTTCCTATCATTCCCCAAAGCTGGCCTAGGAAGCTGAGCAAGGCATGCTGGGAACATTGATAAATGTTCATTGATAGATGAAGTAGACGTGATGTGGAGCAGAGCACAGGTAACGCTCACCTTCAGCATCATAGCTGGTGACAGTGCTAACTAATCCTGGCCACATGTAGCCTGAGGATGCTCTCTGGTTTGGAGGAAGCAATGAACTAGAGGATGAGCCAGACTGAGTAAGGAGACCTGGGAAGTGGCACAGTAACAAGGGGTTAGAAGCTGTTTGCAACTTGGCATGTGACAGGTCTGAGAGGGTCCGAGCTGACCACTCGCACTTGACGGACAGAAAGTAAACAGTGGAATAGAATAAATGCTGCTGCATATGGAAGCACCTTCCTGTTATGTGAGACCTGGGCAGTATTTAAATGGCTATACAGTATTTGCCCCTTAATTTTTTTTGTTCTTCAAAATGTTTCCAAGTTAAGTATTTATAGACTGCTCCAAAAAAAGTCCCATTTTGAAGATACCTTTCTTTACTATCTTTGTGGGTATCTGGAGGCCCCCTAAAGCATCGATTCAGTGTTTGCAAAGACCCCTGACACTTTCTGCATTTAGTTCCTTATCTTATTGTCCTGACGAAAGCAACCTTAAAAAGTAAGAGTTATTTCAGCTCACAATTTAAGATGGGATCTACTACATCACGGCAGGGCACTCGTGACCTCAGGAGCGCAAGGCAGCTCACGTGGCGCCCAAGTCAGAGAGAGATGGATCCAGTGCCCAGCTCACTTTCTCCCTTTTCTTCCTTTAAAAAAAAAAAAAAAAAAAAAAAGATTTTTCAAGACAGGGTTTCTCTGTGTAGCCCTGGCTGTTCTAGAATTCTCTCTGTAGATAAAGCTCAAATTCAAAGGTTTGCCTGCCTCTGCTGCCCAATGGTAGAAATAAAGGTGTGCACTGCCGCTGCCACACCGTGCCTAGCTCACTTTCTCTTTTTTGTTTTGTCCAAGACCCCAGCCCATGGGTTGATGGCTCCCCACATTTAGAATGGTTCTTCCTACCTCAATTAACCAAATATAAATGTTCCCTCACAGACATGCCCAGAGATTTCTCTACCCATTGATTCTTGGTCCTGCAAATTCACAACATGAACCATGACTCTTCCTTAAAACACAGACACACACACACAAACTTACTTAACAAGTTCCTATAAGCCTTTCCCTTTCTCACGTCAGCCACACATTTTCCAGTTCATCTTGTTAAACTGTGCCATGTGGTATGAAAATCATGGTGAGCCCTCTTCGATCTGCAGCTCTTTTGCAAAGCTTTAGGTTCAACTCACTTCTGTGTTCTAAATGAGCATATTCAAGGTGAAGAAGGAATCAAGTCCTGATATTTTTTGGTTATTGGCTGTAGCTTTTGCAAGAAGCAACTATATACTCGGTTCACTTGGCTTATTAGCTGGATGTGTCACTTACTGTCCTCACTGTCAGGCTCCGTATCGAATCAAAACAGCATCTTGAGGAAGGCTGTCTTTGGGTGCATAGTTAGATGGTACAGTCTACCCTGCAGCTGCTCACACTATATCCACAGGGAGCAAGAGAGAGATGGATTGCCAGCTTATCCATATTAGCTGCTTCATTTGGCCCAGGACTTCTGTGCAAAAAATGATGCTGCCCACAGTTAAAATAGGTCTGCCCTGCTAAGCCAACCCAGTCCAGAAACTCCCCTGTAGACTTGGCCAAAGGTTTGATCCTGCGTGATTCCAGATCCTGCCAAGGTGACATTGGTAAGAAACATCACACTAGAAAGTTTTACATTTTCGACATTGCCTTGTGTTTCCCTCATTTAGACCATTCAGGGCTATTTTTGGAGATCTACGTGTGAGGCAGAGAGCCAGGTACTGCAAGCCAGCTGAGAAATAGGGATTGCACATTGTCAAGTGACTGGCTGATGCCTGTCAAAGTCTACAGACAGAAGTGGGAGGGAAATCACAGCCTTTCTTCCTTAAGTGTTTGAGGGTGAATTATTTCCTGGTGGTGGTGACTCTGCCCCCATGCTGTCTCCTTTAGGAGCAAAAGTTGTTACTGAAACCCTCTGTGCTTGGGCCCAGCACTGTGAACACACAATGAACTAGTCCACCCCCACCCAAGACACCTCAGCACTACCACTGACAGAAAAACACTTGATAAACACGCAGGTCCTACCTGACACCCAGGTCCTCGTTTCCAGAGGAAATATTAGCTTGAACTTTGAGCATGGTTTGATAACAAGTTCCAACACCACAAGCTGATAGCAGCACATAGAAAGCTGGCTAGCAAG
Organism: Mus pahari; assembly: GCF_900095145.1. Lineage (NCBI taxonomy): Eukaryota > Metazoa > Chordata > Mammalia > Rodentia > Muridae > Mus > Mus pahari. Next base: position 101,846,836 of record NC_034594.1, read on the forward strand.
GGGTTAATAAATAGAGGACAGGAAGAAGATTACATTCTGTCATCTGAATTCTTCAAACATCCTTTAAAAAAGTGATTCGGGTTAAACCTTATGTGTGAGCAAAATTATGTCAAATGCAAGGTGAGATCTTAAGTGTACAGTTTGATGAGCTTAGTAAGGCTTTGGTAAGGGTATGCGTCCATCACAGCAGCCTGGCAGGCAAGGTGAAGAACACTTCACCTCCCGATGCTCTCTCATGTCTCGTCCTGTTTGGTCTCAGTCCCAATAAGCAGTTGTAACTCTGATGTCTATCACTGTACATTAATTTTGCCTGTTCTTGGCTTCATAGAAACAAAATTTTATAGTATGAATGTGTAAGGGAAGGCCTTCATTAAGCCCAGCATAAGGCTTTGCAGATATATCTGCTGTGTTGCATGTATTCGTTGTTTATTCTTTGGGATTTTAGTCAGAGAGTAATGTTGAGCTGTATGAGTATAACACAATTGATTTATCCGTTTTGCTGGCATTGGGCATGTGAGTTGTTTCCAGTTAGGGAATCTTATGAATTATCCTGACATAAACACACGAGCCTGTCACATTTTCTAAATAGAAGACCATCCAACTACAAGGTAGCCCTTCTGCTTCGTGCTTTTCTTGTGGAGCTGTAGGGTTTATAGGATGACTCTTCCATCCTTCCCACTGCTGATTTATTTTCTCTCCTTTTCTCAGTTATTCTCACTAGCAGAAATTATATGTTATTCATCTTTCCCAAGAACTCCCTTTGGCTTTTAAACTTTCCTCTATTTGTATTAGTCAAGATTAACTCAGGAAGCAGAACCACTTGGAGAGGTGTGTACACCGAGGGATTTGTTAAAAGGGATTTGGCGTCATACAGGTGTGAAAGCTGCTTCAACAGTGCAAGGTTTCTTGTCTTTGTGTCTAGTGAAAGGATTGACACCCACAGGGCTGGTAGCCAGGAAGGGAAGACAGATTGATTCTGAGGACAGGATGAACAAACATGCTGGCAGCTGGGGAGATGGCTGCCAGTAAGATGTGTGTTATACAAGCATGAGGACCAGGGTTCAATCCCCAGAACTCATGTGAAGAAGCTGGGTGGAAACAGAGCTCACTGGCCTGCTGCAAGTTCTAGGCCCAATGAGAGATCCTTCCCCAAAGAATGCCTCCCCTGAAAGACCCAGGGAACGTTATAGAAGAAGACAGAGAAAGGAATTAAGAGCTAGAGGAGGATGAGAAAGAGGGGGAGGGGAGGAGAAGGAAGAGGAACAGGAGGAGGAGGAGGATGTGAAAGAGGAGGAAGAGGAGGAAGAGGAGGAGGAGGAGGAAGAAGAGAAACAGTGGTACCTTGAAGTGTGGTCATCTAGATGTGGCCTGGTGATAGACTATGAGCATGTGGCAGTTGTGGATACTGGGTTAGACTGGGCCTCTAGCTATCCATCATGGGAAAGGAGGTCCCATGAAGCTCCCTTCTGATGAAGACACCGATGATTTCTGGAGGCTGTGCCATTTCTTTAATGGTGTAGCCTCCAGGAATTAGGTGGGAAGAAGGAATTCAATGGGAAAGGAATGGGGACCAAGAGAGTAAAGAGAGTTGAATCCGATCACAAAGCATGTCTAAGAAACTCAGAAATAAAGCAAAGCATTAATGAGGAACAACTGATGGAGACAACTGATGTCAACCTCTGGCCTCCTCACCCAGGCACCTACTGACTGAGTTCTAGATTTTGTTTTTACTCTAATTTTCATATATGAATGGTCTGCAGAAGTTCTAGGAGAGGACATGGTGGCTAAAATTGAGTCATTACTAATGCTATCACACTTCAACACACTCACACACACACTTTAAATAGTAGGATCAATGATCTGAAAGAGAGGCCAGTGGATTCTAAAGGACTGACTGAGCTATTTTAACCCTGTGAGCTGTACCATCCTAACCTCCTTACAGCTGTTGAACTCTGTCATTATAGTTCACATTAGCTGTAGAAATATGGCTTAATGGCACGGCTAGAAACAAAGCTTTAAACATAAAAGTAGGCAATTAGTCGATTTGGAATGGGATAAGGGTTGTTTGCCAGCCCCTGCTGCAGGGATTACAATGGACTTTCTCAATACTTGTATGGTAGTTTGTAGCCAAGAGTATGGTTTTTGCCTTTAATCTTGATACTTGGGAGACAGAGGCAGACTGATCTCTGAGTTTGAGGCCAGCCTGGTCTACAGAGTGAGTTCCTGGACAGCTAGGGCTACACAGAGAATCTCTGTCTAGGAAGAAAAAAAAAAAATGTTTTTCCTAGTGAGATGGGAGGGACAGCTCAAGCAGTTAAGAGCACTGGCTGCTCTTCCTAAGGATTGGGGTTCAGATCCAGGGCATCCAGCATCCTCACAAAGACATAAATGCAGGCAGAACACCAGTGCACATAAAATACAAATAAATGAATCATTTAAAAAAAAAAAAAAAAAAAAAGGTAAGTTTGCATTGTCAACCTGTCATATCCTGGAATCACCTGAAAAGAGACTGTCCGTGATAGGTTAACCTAAATCCAGTTATTCCATGGGCATGTCTGGGGTTGGGGAGGGGAGTAAATGTAGGAAGTCACCACCCACTGTGGGTGGCAGCACTCTTCCCTAAGAGTAGGTGGGGTCTGTCCTGCGCTATGCAGGGCGAGGGTTAAATAGGCAGTAAGCAGGCAGTAGGTGTGTATTGGTCCCTCTCTGTTCTGGATGGTGGGTATGATGTCAGCAGCTGCTTGAGCCCTGCCTTTCCCCGAAATGATGAACTGTATGTAACCTGGAGTGGTGAGACAAACAAGCCCTTTGGTTGCTATTGCACAGCAACAGAAATAAAACCAGGACAAACAATCCACCCAGAATTAACATAGTATCCTCCCTGATCCTTGGCTTTTCTTTGGATGGGTTCACAGTTACCTGGGTCAACTCTGATCTAGAAATGCTAACAGAGGATTCCAAAAATAATCAGCAGCTTTTTGGTTTTGTTTTTCCAGACAGGGTTTCTCTGTGTAGCCCTGACTGTCCTGCAACTCACTCTGTAGACCAGACTGACCTCAAACTCACAGAGATCTGCCTGCCTCTGCCTCCTGAGTGCTGGGATTAAAGTCATGCAGTTGTGTGCATAAGGGGAAATTTTGCAGAAATAATTAGTGAGTTATAATTTGCATGCAGTGTGATGGCCTCGCGTGCTCTCCTTCCTAGAAGGGAGCTCTGGTGTTCTTCTACTGTATGTGCTACCTGGCAGCAGTCATTGGGCAATCAGCTCAGCTCAGTGCTGTGTCCAGATAGCCCTTATTTTACTTCATACTGGCCCAGAGCTCGAGAGTTTTAAAGCACTGCCATTCCAGTACGCTAAGAAAGGCACTTCCTTTGAGTAAACAGCTGTAAGCTCTTGACTTAGACAAAGAAACAACGTGTATGCTGAGGATTTTAAGATCTACATGAAGAATAAGCCCCGAGAGGGCTGGAGAGATCGCTCGGGGTTCAGAGCACCCTGTACTTTTCCAGAAGGCCCAAGTGTCATTCCCAGGCTTCATCAGGCTGCTCACAGTCACCTGTAACTCCAGAGCCAGAGGATCAAGCAGCTCTTCTGTCCTGTGTGGACACTACACTCACAGGCACAAACACCCACATAGGTACACGTAATTAAAAATAAAAATATAGTCCTTTTTTTGGTGTTGATTTTGAGACAGGATCTCACTGTGTACCCTTGGCTGGCCTGGAGCCAGCTTATTATGTAGGGCTGACTGGCCTCAAACTCAGATATGCTCTTGCCATGCCTCCCCTGTGCTAGGACTAAAGGCATGCACCACTACACCTGGCTGAAATCTTTTAAGGAAAAGAACAAATCCTCTATAATTTCTTCTATATACTCCAATAACTTTGGCTATAGTATATCCTGTACTGAATTGTATCACTAATTACTGTTAATCTTACTGTGTCTAATTTATAAACAACACATTATCATATGTATGCAGAGGAAAAGGCACAATATATGTAGACATTGGGTCCATGTAAACACTGCGGCCCTTGAAAGATGTCGCATGAAGATAAAAGTGTTATGCTATTATAAGTTCATGTTTAATTCATATTGATCAGCTATCCTTCCTAGTAATGTTCTTCATATGTCTGAAAATCCCTGAAGCCTCATCATAATAGGCTTTTGTATTAGGCAGAGACCTGATGAAAGAAGTGAGGGGAAGCTGGACATGGTAGCTGGTGGGGCATGCCCTTAATCCTAGCATGTCAGAGGCAGCGGCAGGCTGCAGGACATACCTTTATTCCCACCACTTGGGAGGCAGAGGCAGGTGAATCTCTGAGTTTGAGGTCAGGTTGGTCCTCAGAGCAAGTTCTAGGACAGCCAGGGCTGTACAGAGAAACCCTGTCTTGAAAAACCAAAGAAAGGCGGAAAGCCTGCTTGGTATAGATAGCAAGACCCAGAACAGCCAGAGTTATATAGAAAGACTCTAGTTAAACAACAACAAGTAAACAACACACACAGAGAGAGAGAGAGAGAGAGAGAGAGAGAGAGAGAGAGAGAGAGAGAGAGAGACACATATACACACACCTTATAGTGTTCTACTTGAACATACACTAACATTTTCTCCTGTGTGTGCATAGGGGCACATACATGTGTGTGCCTGTGGAAGTGATAGGCGTCTTCCTCTACCACTTCGTGACTTGCTTGCTTGATTTATTTAGTGACTTAGTGGCAAGGTCTCTCATCTCTCGTGGGCCTGGCTCTCACCCATTTGACTAGGCTGACAGGCTAGCAAACTCCAGGGATCTTCCTGTCTCTGCCTTCCCGTTCTGGCGTTACACGCATACACTGCAGCGCTCAGCATTGTGTGTACACTAGGAAAAAACAGTGCAAGTCCTTGTGCTTGACAGCAGCATTCTGTGGACCGCGTCCCTCCAGCCCTAGAGTAGCATTTCCGAGGCTCTCCATTTCCTTAGTCTCTTGTTACCATCTGACTGTGCTTCCTTTTCAGCCTCAAAGATTTTTTTTTTTTCATTTCTTGCTATACAGGTCGGCAAGTGGTGAAATTTCTCATTTATTTTTCTAAAAATGGCATTGTTTATTTGTCTACCTTTGATTGGCATTTTTTCAGAGACATAGGTAGAGAACTAACAAAGTTTTCGCTTGACTTACGCAGCAAATCTCTTTGTTTGCTTTGGTTCCAGCCTTTCTGATGCGAAGGCAGGTGGCTTTGCTGTCTTTATTGCCTTTTATGTAATATGTCTTGTTTTTCTTTAGCTTCCTTTAATGGTTTTCTTTGTCTTTGACCTTTAGCAGTTTGGTTATAACAAATGTAATTGTCTCTGCCTTCTGTGTAAGTCACTGAGTTATTAGATTTGAACTTAACGAATTTAAAAAAAAATGATTTTGGAAACTTGATGGCCATTATTTCTTCAAGCATTTTTCTTTTCCATTTGTTCTTGTTTTCTTTCTATTGCTATGGGAAAAAAAGACCCTAACAAAATGAAGCTTAGTGGAGAAGGGTTTATTTGACTTAAAGTTGTAGGTTCTTGCCCATCACTGTAGTGGTGTCAAGGTGGTGAGAACTTGATGCGGCTAGTCACAGCCACAGTCAAGGGCAGGAAAGAATGTTTGCTTGCTCACTGCCCAGTTCATTTGCCCTACCCTTATATAGCCCAGGCTCCGTCCTGTGAAACTGTGCAGTTATCTGTCCGGGTCTTCCAACCACAGTTAACCCAAATGAGAAAGCAGATTCCTCATCAGAAGTGCGCACAGACCAACCTGATAGAGACATACTGTCATTGGGAGCCCTTCCCATGGGATTCCTTTCTGAATCAAGTTGACAATTACAGCCAGCTGTCAGGCCATTGTCTCTCTCGGCATTCATTTGCCCATCCTCTCCTACATGTCACTGCGACTGTGCTTATGTTATTTCCTTGAGCCTCTGTTGTCCAATTCCAATGCTCTCTAGTTCACTGGTCTTTTCTTGGGCTTCTCCTAGTTAACTCTTACTTTTAGTCTGTGAATTTTCCATTTCAGATAGTCTCATTTACATCTTGGAATTCTTGATGGTGGTGGTGATGGTGGTTGTGTATGTATGTATGTTTATGTGTGTTCTTACAAGTATTCATTTCTCTGCTGAGAAATCTTTCAGCCACTGATTTTTTTTCTTTTGTCTTTAATATTATCATAGCTGCTTTAAATTCTGTCAGTCCTCTGGTATTCACATTAGCTAAAGCTAATTTTATTGATTGTTTATCTTTTAAAAAAATAAATATTTTTTATGTGTATTTATTTTTGCGAACTGAATGTTCCATGGCACACTTTGTGGGCATCTATTCTGCTGTTCCACACTGCAAGTGTATCCTTGGGATTGAACTCAGGTCACTAGGCTTGGCATTAAGTATCTAACCCACTGAACCGTGTTGTTGGTCTTTGCTGGTCTTTTCTTAACCTCTTTTGGTTTTTTGAAGTCTCATGTAAGCCTGGCTGCCCTGGAACTTGCCTATGTAGACCAGGCTGGCCTAGAATTCACAGAGCTCCACCTGCCTCTGCCCCTCCTTCCTGACTCCTTTTCTGAGTTGATTCACCCTTTCAGTGAAAGCTTGTGATAAAGGAATTTATACACAAAATAGTCTTCTATTGTCAGTCTTTTCTCATAGTTTCTAATTCCATATTGTTTTTTCTTCTGCAACGATAAGAAATACTAATACATACAAGTGTAGAGTTTATGTATCTACCTTTTCACTTAACAGACCTCCATGTTCTGAACATCTTTGACAGTTGGATAAGAGGAGTCAGGCCTGTTCTAGAAGAAAAACGGAACAAATGTTGCTTGTGGGACTGAAAAAAAAAAAATGTACACGTGCGTGATTCGGGTACTGTCACAGATTCACAAGGACAGCGGCATTGCAGCGCCACTTCCTCCAGGAAACCTCCTGTGAGAATGCTGGTTCCAAAGCCTCTCACCTTATTGCACAGGAGCATTGTCATCAAACTCGCCTGAGGCACAACCCGAGGATGCCTGCCATCCTGTGCTTGCCACTGTCACCTAAGCCTTTCCACCTACTTGCCAGTTTCATAGTCTCCTCAGAATTGACAGCTGAGAATGTCTCAAAATACCTCAGCCCTTATCTTATTTTTTAAATATTATGTAGAGAAGCTATTTTTTCTAAGGATATATAGTGCAACTCTTTTTTAAAAATGTTTTTGAAATATAAAGCTAGCACTCTCCCAACTTAGAATAGTGACTGCCTTGCCCATTTGCTGTAACTGGATACCTGTGTGGGATATTTTGTGTTCTCTCTGTTGTTGCCTAAAATACTGAAGAACATTTTGTTGCAGGAAAAATGATCCCGGGAACTAAGTTTATTCTTACAGAAAGTGCCATTTACATAGAGATGAGTGCATGCAGATTTATGCAGGACCCTGATTATCCACATCATATACAAATTCAATTTTCTCTCCCAGCCTCAGAAATGGAAATATATAAACACAAGTTGGTACTGTGGTGCTATTATATTCACTTAAAATAACCAAGCTTTTCTCATTGTACAAATCGAAAGTATTGTGATCTCAGTTTCCCTTACCCACTACCCACAGGCACAGTGACGTAGAACTGACCAGGGGTGATAAGACAGCACAAAGACCATCATTCGTAGGATGAATGTATTGCAGCAGTAGAGCACTGAGGGAGCAAGAAGCTATGTTGCATGATGAGCATCCCAGGGTCTCCTGTCACAGTTGCTCTGAGGTTAAATGAAATCCTGTGTAATCATTGCAGGTCTCAGTACCTGGCCCAGGAAGGGTAACTAGGTCCTTAGAAAGCTTTGCAACAATTCCTGAGAGAGGAGAGAGGTTCCCAGGGGGTTGGTGCATAGGCCAGTGGTTTGAATGGGAATTGTCCCCCATACTCTGTGTCTCAGTGGATAACTGTGTGATTAACCAGCTGGCAGCTCTGTTTGGGATGGTTAGGAAACCTTTAGGAAGTGGAGAGCTGCTGGTGGAAGCATGCCATTATTTTTGTTAGGGGAGGGCCTTAAGGGTCTACATCCCTGGACCACTTCCTGTTCTCCCTCTACTTCTTGTCTCCTGCTCCTGACACCACGCCTTCCTCACCAGGCTGGACTCTATCCCTGTCCACAGTTAAGCGGGAATGCACTCATTGTAGCCAAGGGTAACCCTAAACTTCTGATCCTTTTGCATTCATCTCCCTCACACTGAGACTACAGGCATGTAACCGAACCCACTTTATGGGGATCTGAGGGATGGGACCCAAGGCTTTGCGCATGCTAGGCAAGAACTCAAAAGCAGCCGAGCTACCAGTGTGAGGTGAGCTTCAACTCCTGAACAGTTAATGTTGGATAGAAAATTCTGTTCAACTGTAAAGATCTTATGTGGTAGTTTTCTTTTGGAGTACAATATCCTTAATGTGATTTTATCTTTAGCACACAAAATAAAATGGTCAGAGTTTTTGTCTTTGTTTTTGTTTTCTTCTCAATGCCTATCGGTTGCTTCCCCAAACTACATTAGCATCCAGCAGCTTTCCCTTTGCTTGCAGTGGTAATCCAGACATTGGGTTCTGAGCCTGGTATTTACAAGCCTTTAGCCTGCAGTGCGTGCTCAGCTGTCCTGCCATAGTTCTTCCCATGCTGCCCCGCGTCCATCCGTCTGAGGCTCTAATTATCTCCCCTCTCCACCCTCTTAGACCTGGAGGGTTGGCTGCTTGTCTCCACTCATAGGGCTGGGATTATCCTCAGTAAAGCTCTCTGGTTTTGGAACACACATCAAGCTACCTTCCCCTTCTCTGGCCTGTCCCTCTTCTGCTGCGTCCCTCCCCTGATTTCCCTGCTGACTGGTGCTTAGAAGCATAATTAGGCAGATAATCCTGCAGGAAGCTAAGAACAGAGTACATGACAAAAGGAACAATAAGTAGTCAGGGATGGTTCCGGCTACATTGTTTTTTGGAATCTTTTTTTGTTTAGAGGTTTGTGTCCTGTGCATGCATATGAATGTGTGTTTTCACATGTGTGTTAGCATACACACACGTGTGTGCATGCTTGTGGAGGTAAGAGGTTGATACCACATGTCTTCATGGGTTGCTCTCCAGCTTGTGGTTTGAGGTGGAGTCTCTGTCTTGAAGCCAGTTGAGCACACCCATTTGGCTACTGCAGCTAACCAGCATACTCTGAGAATGCCCATCTCTTCTGCCTCCACAGCACTGGCATTAGAAGCAGGCCATCACACCTGCCTGGCATTTACGTGGGTGCTGGGGACCTGAACTCTGGACCTCACTCTTGTGCCGAAGTTGCTTTACACCCTGAACCATCTCTCCAGGCCCCTGTATGGCAGTGTGTCTTCATGTAAATTTCTGTTCAGTTCTATAGTATTTGCACATAGGCAATGCCCTAGCTTTGAGTCCAGGAGGCCATCGAAGGTGCCTTTCTAAGCAGAATACTATTTGGTCGGTTTACCCCACACACTCTCTGCTCTTTCCTATACAGAGCATGAATGAAGTGACTGTAATGTGTGCCTGTGAATACTAGACACAGCTGGGTGGAAATAATCCTGACCTAGAAGGAAAATCTGTGCTGGAGAGATGACTCAGTGCACTTGCCACACAACTCTTATGCCAGTGTTCCTGCAGCAAGATTAGAGTCCCCAGAAACTCAGGAACAAGCTAGTCTGGCATTACACAGCAGTGGATGAGAGGCCCTGTTTCAAACAAGATGGAAGATGAGTACTGACACCTGGGGTTGCCCTCTGACCTCCACAAGCCATGCTTGGTGTGTAAATGTTCATACACGCAGAGCCACACTCACACACATGTACATACCCCAAAGGATAAAGCTTTATGGTAGCGATTCATGGTGCCTTCAAAAGAGAAATGGCTTCATGCATTTGATTTGTTTCCTCGTTGAACTAGAGATCTTTTTCATCTCTCCAGGCTATAGTTTTAGGAATCAGAAAAGGCAGAGGGTCAGCATATATGCTTGTGGGAAGTCTCCTGTAAAGTATGAGGCAGATGGTGCTTCTAGCTCTTTAAGCTAAAATCTAGAAAAACTAATAAAATACAAGACATGTGTTTCAAAGTGCTGAAGAGGTTGATAGGATGCTATTTGGAAAAAAAAAAAGCGCCCTTGGAGAGAATCATATAGCAGAATTAAGCTGGTCTCACAGATACACCGTGCTTTCTCTCATTGTGGCTCTACATTTCATACAGGTACAGAACGTCATGTATGTATGTGTATCCATATGAGATATGAAATAAAGCTACAGCAAGGGGGAAACATGATGAGAGTTAAGTAAATAACTAAAAAAATAACATCATTTCAAAATAGAAACTCTAACTTGGGAACCTTTGGATTTGGGATATCCTGTTAGGAATGTACAACCTAATGCCAAGCCTGTGAACATATGAAGAACTGTGAAGTCTGAGCCAGGAATCTCAAGCATCTCAAACAAGGGACACTCAACCTGTGTGTCCCCCAAGAGGCTGCAAGTAGATCTTGTGGATTAGCTATACCTTGGCTTCTCCGACCCTTTGGGAGCAGGCAGCTGCCTGTGACCTTGAGATCTTCTGCATAGAATAAGTGGTGTGCTGGTTGGTTGATACACTTCAGCTTCACACAAATCTAGGCAGATCTGGGAAGAGAGAATTAAGGAAATGCCTCCCGTAAGATTGGCTTGTTGGAATGCCTATGTGCTATTGTCTTAATTAATGATGGATGTGGGTGGGGCCACCTCTGTGAAGGTGGCCCTAGGTTGTAGGAGAAAGCAGCCATCGCAAGTGGTGAGGGGCAAGCCAGTAAACAATGTTCATTCGTGGTTCTGTTTCAGCCTCTTCCTCCAGGTTCCTGACCTACTTGAGTTCCAGCCTTGGCTTCCTTTTGGGCTGGGAGCCAAATTTGGGGTTGATCATGTCATTTTATCACAGCAGCATAAAAGTACCTAAAACATCTGACTGAGACCTAGTTGTAGAAATTCACTTTTCTCCATGGTGTGAAATAGGCCTAGACAAAGATTTTTCCAAGTAGAGAATGAGTTATATTTAGTCATTTATAACAGGAGATGGTCTTTCACCTTATCCAGTTCCCTCTGACTTACTTTCATGGGTTCTTATAGCCAAGGAAAGTGCTTGTAAGAGCTGTATCTCCAGGCCAGATGTAGAGATCGCTGGCTTCTGGCTGGTACCAAGCACTGGGCCAGTGGCGGAGCTTGCATGGACTCCCTCTGCAGGGGCCATCTGATAAGATGGCCACGTGTCCCTATCAGGTGTACAAGGAGAAATGCTGCCTTGTTGTACATACAAAACAGTTGCTGGAGACCCTTTATCTTTTGAGAGGAAGTGCGTGTGAGGTACCAGGGGCAGAGCGTCACCCTCCCTCCTGAAGATGCTTATCCTGGCTGTTGGCAGCAGAGCTAGACAGGGAGATTTGGCTCAGTTTCCAGTGGGAGGACAGACAGTTGATCGTAGCTCCCAAAGTTTAGGGACGGGGATTGTGAGCTCATTTTTGTCTGTTCTTCCCACCACCCCTTTAAAACCATGATGGGAAGATAAGCAGGTACTTTGAACTTATGGGATGCCGTTCAGTTCTAAATAAAAGTCCAGGTGATCGGGTTCTTAAAGTGAACCGTTGCAGAGTCTGGAGAGGTGATCATGGTGAAGTGCTTACGGTGATCTGTCTAATCCCCACGAGGTTAGGAAGCCACATATGTTGGCACATGCTTGTAACCTCAGCACTAGGGAGGTAGAGGCAGAAAGAACCGTGGGACTTGCTGGACAGCCAGCCTAGACTATGTGATGAGTGCCAGGCCAGTGAGAGACCATATCTCAATAAAAGAAAACAAAAACCTAAACTGTGGAATGTTCCTGAGGAATGTCACATGAGATTGTCTACTAGCCTCCCCTGCATGCATGTATGTGCCCCCGTATACATGAGCACAAGCAGATGGGGGGAGGTAAAGAGTGACTGTCATAGATGTTGACATACCTTTCTTTGTAAGGACTGCTAAGATCCCAGAAAATCTCCTTGTTGATGGCATGGCCCCTGTCGTAGTTAGGGTTTCTATTGCGTGAAGAGATACCATGACCACAACAACTATTATAAAGGACAACATTTAACTGGGGCTGGCTTGCAGTTCAGAGGTTCAGTCCATTATTGTGGTGGGAAGCATTGTGGCATGCAGGCAGATGTGGTGCTGGAGAGGTAGCTGAGAGTTCCACATCTGGATCTGCAGGCAGCACCAACAGTGAGCCACTGGCCCTGGCTTGAGCTTCTGAAACCTCAGAGCCCACCCCAAGTGATGCGCTTCCTCTAAAAAGGCCACACCTCCAATGATGCTGCTCCCTGTGAGTCCATGGGGGCCGTTTTCATTCTTACCACCACTCCCCTGACTCCCAGCAACAGTGTTCTGCTGTGGCGGCAGCCATACCTGTAGCTGGAGGGGTTTGCATGGATCAGAACCTTGCCTCCACGGAGACCTCTCTATTTTAGTTTGTCCTTCCACCTATGTGGACTGTGATGTTGGGCTTCTGTGTTATGGTTCTCATGGTTTCTTTTGTATCCCATTCTTTGCAGATATCATTAATGGAGTTCAGGAAAAATGTGTATTGCCTCCTATGGATGGCTACCCCCACTGCGAGGGGAAAATCAAGGTAAAGTAGAAGTTATGTCTGTTCATCCCAACACCCTCCATCATTTTCCTCTCCCAAAGATGTCAGTGGGCCTCTGAGCCTTGAAGCAAATCCTTTCTAGGCCATTTCTGTCCTATTAGTGGTAGCCCTTCTCTGCCACTGCCATGGGGTGGGGGTCAGCAGTAGCTGTCAGCAGTCAGGCAGAGAACCCGAACCACTGCTGGTGTCCACTTTGTCTTTCCTAGCCCTTCATCTTCAGGTGATCCTTCAAGTTCCAACATCAAGGGAGCTTAGTTAGAATTCTTCCTTCTCCCTGGGTCCCCAGAGTCCTGCTCCATGTCCAGACTATGACATAAATATGATATCTGCATAAGCAAATGAGTTCCCAGAGACACTTGGCCACCCATTCTCAACTCTACACTCCCACTGGTGATCAAACCCAAGGTCTCCAGAATGCTAGGCAAGCCCTCCATACTAAGCCATGGCCCAGCCTGTTGTGTCTGATCTGTGCAGGTGAACATGTATGTGCATGTAGGTATGGAGGCCTTATGTGTCATTCCTTGGGTGCTGACCAGCTTTCCCTTCAGACAGGGTCTCTCACTGGTCTAGAGCTCATCCAGTAGGCTGGCCTGGCTGTTCCCAGAGCTGCTGTTCCCGGTACACAACTGGATTCCTGACCTTTTCTTCTTTTATCTTCTATTATTTTGAGAAAACTAAATTGTATTTGTTTGGCCTGTTCCTGGAAACTACTCCTGGCCAGTGGTGTTCAGAGAAAGGTTGTCATTCAAGTAGTCCTTTACAGTGAGAACCTCCTGGGAACATTCCCTGGTGTTCTTTGGGGGCAGCTGAAAGTGCTCGTTGACACTTCTGTGCTATTTGGCCCAGTTCTGCCCTGCAGGCCCTGTGCTGTGGCCTTGGAACCTCCTGAGGGTATTGAATAGAAGGGCCCCTGTGGTCTTGCTAGCTCACCCGTCTTTGCCTCCGCTGCTCTCTGTGTACAGGGAGCGCCTCTGCCCTGCTCTGCTCTGGCAAGCATCTGCAACTCCCCAGGATCTGAGCATCTGGTCACCTGGCTCTCAGCTCAGGGACTTTTGGCTCTGCTCTACCTGTGGGCCTCCACTTGAGTCACCCACTGCACTGTGTCCTTTGTCCCCTTCCCCCTCCTCCACAGTCTCCTCAGCCACGTCCTCTCCTCTCTTTCAGTGGATGAAGGACATGTGGCGCTCGGACCCCTGCTACGCAGACTATGGAGTGGACGGGACCCCCTGCTCCTTTTTTATTTACCTCAGTGAGGTAAGTCTTTTGGAGGACTTCTGCGTCTATACTGAGGCTCTGTTGTAACTGAGCCTGGAGTTGGAGAAGCTGAAAGAGATCAGCTAAAGGACCAGCGACACCTCACTTCTCCAACACTGTCCCATAAAGGAAAAACAAGCCTGGGTTCGTGGTTTTGTTTGCTTTAACTTCGTATTTCAGTAAAATACACAGACTGTAGGACTTTGAGTCTTCACCAGTTTTTTATTTTGTTTTCTTTTGTCCTTTTAAAAAAGATTTACTTATTTAGCGTATGCATGCATGTACAGGGACTATGGCACACAAATGGAGGACAAAGGACAACTTGTGGGGTTCTCGCCTTCCCGGTGTGGGTCCCAGGCACATTCAGGTCATCAGGCTTGGTGGCAGTCACCTGTACCCCAAGCCATCTTGCCAGCCCTTCCCTTGGGGACAAATCATCAGATAACTTCAGATCCCCTAGCTAGTGGGCCCAGACTGAGCAAACAGGTCTGCTTGGTGCATAGTCCGCAGAGCACTCAGCACTGGGAGGAAGACACTGGGCACACAAGGCTGGAAGCACACTACCAGAGTTCTCACAGAGGCACGCGGCCTTCTAGTCTGGGGATAGTGACTCATCTTAATGAGCCTGAGGTTAGGACTCATTGTTTTGATTTGTGTTTCTCTAGTGATGAGCCAGGTTGCCTCTTGTCACCATCCTTATTCTTTTCTCTCTGGTTTTCCTTTTCATTGGCTATCGTACATTTACAATGCAGATCTTTTAAAGGCCACATAGCACTTAACAGACTCCATGGGTCCCTCGCTCAGGTGACTTCTAGCTCTCCTTTGGAAAGAGTGCTCGTCTAACATACACAGAACCCAGAGTTTCACTGCCTAAACTGGGCACAGTGGCACATACTATAGTTCTAATAACTGGGGAGGTGAAGGGAGGAATGTCAGAAGTTCAGGCTATTCTTGACTACGTAGTACGTTGGAGGAAGGCCTGAGACTATGAGACCTGACTCAAAAGTAAAAAAAAAAAAAGAAAAGAAAAGAAAGAAAGAAGAGTTAAAAAGTTCTAATTTGTTAGCTGCAGGGGAAGAACCTAGTGGGGAGTTGGGAGCTAGCTGCACCATCTCTTCTAGACCAGACAGCCTTGGAGCCTACACAGGTGCTGGGCAGCCTTGCCTGGGTCTCACCAGTTCTTTCATTATTCTGTCCCATTGGAACAGCCCCTGAGTGAGGCCCTGTGGAATATCTCCATTTTTTAGGCTGAATTAAATGTTCTTGCCATGGTTTTCCTTGTGCAGTCTGGGTGCCTCTCTTTTCCATACCATAAACTGACACGCATGTCTTATTCGGATGACCAAGCCTAAGTCACCAAAAGTATAAAGCACGTACCCCTCTCCCGCATCCACATTCTCTCCGTGCTGTGGCTAGCACTGACTGTCAAGTTGACAAAACCTGCAAGGGAATTTGTAGGTTGGGTGAATTGAGGTGGGAGGACCCCCCCCCAGCTGTGATGCTGTGTGTCCTGGTGCTCCTGCCTCCATTGACTGCACCCCCAAACTCTGAACCCAAGTAAAGTCTGGTCTCCATTAAGTTGTTTTTGGAAGGCATTTTGTGACGAAGGAAAGTAGCAAACACCTACTTCCTTCATTCTATCAGAGTCGGCCCCACACCCCTCAGCGCTGGGCTTTGATCCCAAGGCCCGACCACTGAGGCACCTACACACTTTTTCTTGGCAAGTTTGTTCCCTAGAAACCAGGGGAATCCCAGCACTAGTGATAATAAAATGCCTTCTAGAAAGTAGAAGCACGGGCCAGCCTGGGTGCGCCTCCTCAGCTGCGGAGACACTGAATTTGCAGCAGTGGTTTGAGCTTGTTCCTGATTCCTGGCTTCTGCAGCCTTCTCATTTCCTTCTGCTAGGAGAGTCAGGCTATGGGGGACCTTCACCCCAGTGAGAACTCAATTAGAAGTATCTCTCGTGCCCTGAGGGAAAGGTTCTTCCTCTAGTTTAATTTTACAAAGTTTCCTTTGTAAATACCTTCCCTGGCATGGAAGAACCAGAATCTGGCTCTCGGTCCTGATTGACAACCACGGCTCATGTGTGGCTAAGGGAGAGCTGAGGAGATGAGGGATGTCACATTCTGCCTGGGTTTTCCAGCCTCCTCTGCAGCCCCTGGACCAGAGCTGGGAAGATGTGGAGAAGTAATGTGGTGGACTGAAGGGCACGGACATGGGCTGTGATAGGTTCATTTCCTTTAAAACTGCTACCCTGAGCACACCCCCAGTGGGGGAAGGGTAGATGCTCAAGAGAGAGGAAAGTAGGGGTCTGAGGAGGAGGAGGAGAGTCCACAGCAGCACCACTGCACTGCTCTGTATAGAGACCATGGTTTCATAGGCCCAGACTTGTTCTCTTCCTGAGCTGCAGTTACCCTTCAGTAGCCTTGGCATAAGACCAGTTTCTTGCTTCTTCTCATTAGTGGATTCAGTTCAGTGAGTGCTTACTGGCCTCTCTGGTAGTCCCTGGGTTGTCGGCATCTACTGAGAGCTCATTTTCTTGCCACTGTGCTGAGCATCTGCATCTTAAGAGTTTAATGGGAAAAAAGAAGAAAAGAGAATGAGATTCCGATGGGAGAGGAAGAAAGGACGGGTATAACTAGCCACAAAACAGGAGAGAGGTGGCTCCTCTTGCGCATCTGGGAACCTTGTAGTAGTTATCACTGGTCCTCAGCTTGGCAGGGTCTGCAGTCACCTAGAAGGCAAACCCAAGGACACGTGTAAGGAAATGTATCGCGTGGGCTATAGAGGAAAGGTCTAACACAATTTGGGCCCATGGGCTGGGCTCCCAGACTGAGTAAACAGAAGGAAGCAAGCTGAGCACCGTCGTCCATCTCCCTCTGCTTCCTGGATGTTGATGATGCCGTGTGACCATCTGGCACCACGAGTTACCAACATGAAGCACTGTGTCCTCAAACTCGGAGCCAAAATCAACCCTTCCTGCTTTAAGTTGCTTTTGGCAGGGTTTCTTTTAGAGCAGTTAGCAAATAAGTAACGTGGACCTCTTTATCACAATCGGGCTCTGAAAATGACTCTGACAAGGGCCTATTGTGTTGCCACACAGCCTCAGCGACAGCTGCAGGAGGGATGGTCACTCCTGAAAGGTCCCGGCCCAGGAACATCCTATTTGCTCTTTCGTCATTTCTTAATCTCTGTGGCACAATGTGTTTCCTCATGTTCTTCTCGTTGTAGTTCTGTTTGTTTTTAAAACCATCTGCCTCCCATCAGGATAGTGTAAGGATGTCCAGGTTCACATCGGAATGTCCTTGGAGAGGATCAGAGTGTCCTTGAAGAGGCCCTAGCAGACCAAGGATGCCCAGTAAGCATAGGTGACATACTTATGTGTTTTCACGTTATCCTTATTCAAGGACATTCCGGATGGGCTGGCTGTTCACTTTTAGAGTTAGAGTCAAGTCACCAGTTTAATAAGATAAGCATTTGCTATGACTTCTAGTTAGGTAGAAACTGGACTCGTCCTTGATGCCGGGTTTGTTGATTGGTTGGTGTTTTGTTTTGTTGTGTGCCAGAGGTTGGGGGTGGGGTATTCAATTGGAGGCCATGTCTCCCCTCGTGGCCATCTACCTTACTGTTTAAACAGGGTCTCACTAAGTCTGGAATTCAGAACTTAGGCTAGACTTTTTGGCCAGTGAGTCCCAGGGATCCCCCATTTTCACCTTCTCAGTGCTGGGGTTACCAGTATACACCATCATTTCCAGCTTTTTTTCTTTTTCTTTCTTTCTTTTTCTTTCTTTCTTTCTTTCTTTTTTTTTTTTTTTTTTTTTTTTTTTTTTCTGTGGTTTAGAACTTACATCCACATGCTTATGTGGCAAACACTGGACCATCTCCCCAGTCCTGTGACTGCCTTTTTTAACTGATAAGGACTGAA
>NC_034594.1:101865293-101903571 GCF_900095145.1 Mus pahari
TCTCTGTGTCTCTCTGTCTCTCTTTGTCTCTCTCTCTCTGTCTCTTTCTCTCTGTTTCTGTGTCTCTCTCTGTCTCTTCCCCCCCCCTCTGTCACACACACACACACACACACACACACACACACACACATACACACACACAAGATGCTAGGCAATACAGCTCAGTGGGCCTGTTTGGCAGTTTGGCTTTTTGTTTTTCTTCTTTCCTTTTCTCACTATCTTATTACTTTTCTATTTTGTTGAACCCTGAGACCTGCTTCCTTTCATACCACATACCAGGTTTCTCTTGAAGCTGGCAGAATGAAAAAGCCATCTTAGTTTGACCTGTTCTGTAAACTCAATCATTAGGTATGTGGGCACGGCTATTGCATTTCCAGTCTTTATAGAAAGAGCTGGGCTTGTTTGTGGGCTTGGCATCAGAACAGAGACAGACAGACAGACACCCAGAAGACCTAACGTAGGTGTCACTTGAAGGATAGACTGGAACCTTCAGATTCAGGATGTGCCCCTTGCTTCATTTTCCTCCACCGTTGTCTTAGCATACCCACTCGCAGTGAGTAATGGAGCTGCAGCAGCCGCTCTAACCAATCTTCCCATTTAAAACAACTGACAGGTTCGTGTGTTTGCACTGTATCCTGATCCTGTCTGCCCTATCCCCACCCTCCCACTCCCTCCACACACCCCTGACACAACCCTTCTACCTCCATGTCCTCTCCTTTCGTTTTGTTTTCTTTAGTAATCCATGGAGTCTAATTAGGTCTGCTGGCTGGAACGTTGCCTTGCTTGCCTCTGTGTAAGTCTTGTCCAGGTAACCATAGCTACAGTGGATCCTGAGTGGGATGGCCATCTCATGTCCAAGAGACAGTATGCCACGGCTCTCTTCCCCATCCTCTGCCTCTAACATTCACTCATCCTGGTCCCTTCCCTCATGTTCCCTGAGGCTTGTGAGGGAGGGGTGTGTACAGATGGCCACATAGGGCTGGGCACTCCAGAGACACTCTGAGCACTTCCACCGGTCAAGAGTCTCCATGCGCTATGCACCGCAGGAGGAAGCTTCTCTGACCAAGGATGAGAGTCATACAAATGGAACTCCACAGAAGGCAGTCTGACATGTCCATTTAGCAGGACAGTAGTTTCCTCTCTACCTGGGACCTCCCTGGCCATTAACCACCTTGTAACCTATAAATCCTTTTAAATTGAATCCCCCGAAGTACAGCCTTCTCTGTGGGAACTATGGCTGCTCTCTGCTGCCTGTCATCTGCCTAACACCACACCGGCGACAGCAGTGTAACAACAACAGTCAGGGGCTCCCTTCTTTAGGGATGGGCTTGTGAGATGGCCGGAGCATTCCTGGAGTTGTTAGGGTCAATCAAGCCCTGGTAAGCCAGGCTTAGTCACCGTCCCCAGTATGCCAATGAGAGACAAGCAGTAGAGAAAGCCGAGAAATCTTAGTCAAAGTGACCATCTTGGAGAGAGGAACCAATAAAGAGGGCCAGTGATGCCACTCTGAGTCCATCTTCAGGGTCCTGCCATAAGGTTTAGATGGAAATGGAAGGCAAGAGCTGTTCATGGCTAAGCAGTCCTGGTCAACATATGGCTCTGCCCACCATCATTTCCTCAACTCTGGTCTCTCCCGCCAGGTGGGTTGACAGGAGTGTGTGAAATCTCTTTACAGGAGTCAGATCCCTCCCCGCCCCGTGGCTTGCACCATGCTTCGGGCCGACCTTTCCTTGGGCTGCATTCTCTCTGTAGTCAGTGGAGAGAGGGGCACACATACATTTGCCTTTGTAGTATCTTCCGCCCCATCCAGGGCAGTTACAAGCAGAGTGAAGCATTATTTATGCTGGATGCTGGAGATGCCCAGCCACATTTTACCTGCTGGCCATGGCCATCGGGAGCTACACTGGGAGAGCGTTGTGTCTCCCGGCTTCAGAGATCCACACTTGGTGCCCCCTCGGTCCTTCATTTTGAAGTAATACAGACTCAGCTCAGTAGCCAACAGCCGCTGGTCTCTGTGCTGAAACTCACTCGTGTTGGGCATACATCCCTAATTAGCTGATTTCACTTGATGGTCTCCATTGCTTAATTTCCACTACTCCCTAATTTTGATGCCTGCCATCCAAACAGGAAAAATCACACCAGGCTCCCATGAGGTCAGAGATAATGAAAGCCAGGTGTCACTCGCTCTGCCGTGAGAGTATGTGAGTGATTCAGCTCGTCGGGCAGCCTCGTACTTCATCACCAGGCAGGCCACTTTGTCCATCAGTTTCTTTGAGCTGTGTGGCTAGTCCCATTCTAGAGACAAGGCCGTACAGAGGAATTGCTGCAGCTGCCCTTGTTTCAGGCAGATTAATTTAGTTCAGCTGTCCACAGGCTTTATGGCTAGTGGCTCTTATAAAACTCGGAACAAGTTTCTTTGCCCTCATCTGCAATATATTGATGGATGATGTTCATGTATTTGACACCTATGTTATCTTTTTTCTCCTCATATCATTGTTCCAAGGCCTAGCATGCAACATATTTTTCCAGATCTCCTGACGCATTGGCACTACGGTTTTTCTGTGTATGTGTGTGAGAGTCAGAGGCACATGCAGAGGCAGAGGCCAGCCTTTGTGTAGTTCTTCAGATACTGTCTACTTTGTCATCATTTGCTTGCTTGACTTTTGTTTCCCCATTCATATATATGGCCACATGTGTATGGGCACACATGTATGCATTTGTATGTGGAGGACCAAAGTTCAAGCCAGGTATCTTCTTTGGTCTTTCTGTGTTATTGAGGTGGATCTCTCACTGAATCCTGAAGTAGCTGATTCTAGCTGGTCTGCCTAGCTAACTTGCCCTGGGGAGCTCCTGAGTCTACCTTCTAGGTATTGAGATTATAAGTGACTACCATGCCTTCCTGGCTTCTATAGGGGTGGAGGGCTAAACTAGTCATGTAAGCCTTTTACTCACTGAGCTATCTTCTGAGCCCTCTACATATACCCCTTCTTTCTTGAAACAGACTCCCTCACTGGCCTGGAGCTTTCCAAGTACTCTAAGCTGGCCGGCCCATGAGGCCCAGGCATCTGCCTGTCTCTCTACCTCCTAGCCTTGGGATTACACATGCACACCACCATACCCAGCCTAGGGATAGAAATAAGATCCTCATGCTTGACTGGCAAGCGTTCACCAACTTTGCTATCTCCCCAGCCTTTGGCTGATATGATTTTTTTTTTTCTGAACCATCTCTGTAGCTACTGCAGGTATATTTTTTACTGCAGGTATGACATAATCAAATTGCCTGGTGATTTATTGCTAGATCTTAAGATGTTTACAAAATACTACTCCAAATGTCAGTCTAGACAGGTGTGTGTGTGCATGCATGTGTGTCTGTGTGTGTGACCTTCCTAATGGGACAAAAGAAGCAATTTCATGCCTTACCCATCAATCTGTTTCTTCTGTCTCATGAACAATGGACATAAAGGTTCCTGCCTTTCGGTTTTCCCTTGGCAATATGTAAAACCAATATTGGTTGAACATGCTATTAACCTTGAGTTTAAATTCAGCGTACTTAATCCCTTGATTACTGCCAAGATTAATGCCCAACAGGAAAGGTTGGAAGCTTAAATGCTTGTGAATGCAAGCATGAAATGAAATCCTAATAACCCGCACAATGATCGGGATTTATAGCCTGTGTGGGCTGTGAAAGATAACTTGGAAATGGTGTTACAGAGACTAATCTGTCAGAGTGGGCAGTCTTCGAGAATTGACTGTTCAGGCTGCAGGAGAAAAACCAAACAACAGCAAGACTGACACGTGGGAACAGGTCAAGGCAGCTTTAAACGTCCCTCCAGGCTGCTGCCCGAGTGGACCAAAATGTGCCTTGAACGTGTTTAGCTGCATGAAGTCGGAAATTGTCTTTCCATAAGATAAGATTTCCTGGCAGTCAAGGCAGTTGGCTGAGATTTATGGTTGAGATCTTTCCATTTTCTGCACCCAGACTTCATCTCTATCTTTTCGTCTCCGTACGTTCATTGTTCTTGCTGCCTGAGTGTTAAGATGCCCTTTGCAAAAGGATTTTTCAAACCGTCCCGACTTGGGAGAGCTGTGTGTAGCTGGCTGATGTCTCTGCCCCTTTCCTACCATTCTCCTCCACAATTAGTCTTAATGGCATTTCTTTCTTAATGACATTTATAGTGAACATCCTTTCTTGGTCTCTACCACGCAAAACTCAGAGGGAAAGAGCAAGAGCTGCCAAACCCCAGACTACTGTGTCTGTCCTTCTTAGAACATGTGTTTGGCAGGGCTCCAGTACTTAACTGGTCTATGTTTCATCTCTCTCTCTCTCTCTCTCTCTCTCTCTCTCTCTCTCTCTCTCTCTCTCTCGTGTGTGTGTATGTGTGTGTGTGAATGTGGACATTAGTGTGCTGCAGAGCATGGGTGACAGAGGAGAACTTCAGGTGTCAGTGCTCACCTTCCAATTTGGATGTAGAGTCTCTGTTGCTTTTCTGCCGTGTACAGTTCACTGGCCCGCGGACTCTGAGACTACTCTGGTCACTGCATCC
The DNA here is from genome assembly GCF_900095145.1 of Mus pahari. Classification (NCBI taxonomy): domain Eukaryota; kingdom Metazoa; phylum Chordata; class Mammalia; order Rodentia; family Muridae; genus Mus; species Mus pahari. The sequence goes on from NC_034594.1 coordinate 101,869,838, forward strand.
CCTTGCTGTAGAAGTCTAGGATTGCACACATGAGACCTTCACACTTGTTCATTACCCACTGAGCCGCCATCTTCCAGCTGAACTCTACTTACTTTTCAGTGTTGTCTGATAGTTTGTGTTGTGTGATCCAAATCTGTGTCACATTTTTTAGAATGGTCTCATATAGCCAGGCTAGCCTCAGCTTCAACTTCTGCATGAGGCTGAGGATGACATGGAACGTCCCATGTGCTGGGATTACAGATGTGCACTCTTATATCTGGCTTTGGTGGTTCTGGGATGGAACCCAGGACTTCATGAATCCTAGGCAGACACCCTGCTAACTGATTAGCCCCTGCTCCTCCCGCCATTTCTGTGTCCCAGTGATGAGTTGCCATGCTAATACTGAGCCACCAGCCAGGCTATTCCCGCCTGGTTTGGGTGCCAGTGAGTTTAACAAGACTTCTCACGTGGAGACCTGAGGGACAGAAGGAAAAGCAAAACCAGATACTTCTTTAACTTTGCTTACTCTGACTTTTGATGATTCTCTCTCTGTGGCACTGTGTCCTGGCCCTCTGTTGACTGTCCCACGGAGTCTGATCAGAGTGAGGCTGAAGATCTTTTGTGCATCGTGGATGGATGGCATTTCATCCTTTTTCCAGGAGGCTCATACTACTAGGTTGTGTGTTCCTGACCCTCTCCTTCATGTCCCCTCCCTCCCTCCCTCTTTCCCTCCCCCCCCTTCCCACTTTCCTTTCCACCTTAATCTGGAACCTCAGGCAAGCTAGACCAGTATCCTGATGCCTAGCTATGCTTCTTCATCCATAAGGTCGCAAACCCAGGACAAATGGCTGAGATGCCTGCTGACATATTAAAGTGAACTCTGGCCTCCAGGTTATCCCAGCATCCCTCAGTCCATACTAATTCAGGGCCCTTCTGGCTGGTGTACCCCAGCCCCTGGCTTGTCCTTTCCCCAGCTGCTCTTCCGTATCTAACCCAGCCAGCCACTTTGGCTTCACCAGTCTTTCCCCTTTTTGCCTTTGGTCTCTTGGTCTCTAGGCTCCTGGCTCTCTCGTCTCCTCTCTCCCTCCTCCACACGTGGCCCGGCTCAGTCTGTTGGTCCTGTCCACTCTGGACACTCCAAGATTTCTATGCTTCTGGCTATGCTCTCCCAAATATCTGTAATGCACCCTCTTTTCCACCATAATTAGGATCAGTAATGCCCTTTCTATTTCTCTTTTTCATTTATAGGCATGTCCAAGGGGTAAATTACTTTCATTTTATCCAGTCACCCAAAGAGTTCCTATGGAAAATCTGGAAATATTTTATGATATTTATCACTTATTTACTTACTATTATATATGGGAGCATGGGTATAGCACTGACATAACGTAAAGGTCAAGGAACAGTCTCAGGCAGGGGACACTGCTCTCCTTCAATCTTCTGGGACCCGGGGATTGACTTTTAGCCCCAAGCCTCCTTTTCTACTGAACCAGTGAGGACACTGGCCGCAGAAAACCTTTTCTTTCCCAGGTGCCTTCCTCAGTTATCTTACACGTTTTTAATATTTAAAAAAGGAATGGTTTTGGTTTTGGTTTTTGTTTGTTTTGGTTTTGGCTTGCTTACATTCTATTTTTTTTCTTTCTTTTTTCTTGTTATCATTAAGAAGTCTTTGGTTGAAATACATGTGGTATGTTTGATCCACACTCATTATTTTCTGACTGATCATCATTTTATCACTATTACAGTAACCAGGACTTTTTTTTTAAAGGAGTGTCTGATGCATACGTTTATTGAATGAATGACTCTGTTCATAGTGTGTTTTAAGTACTAGGGTGTACATACCCTTTTATTGACATTGGTATTATTCACACTGATAATTTCTCCCAGCTATAGCCTTATCTTGACAAACCTCCTAAGACTTTGAGATTGAGACACAAAGCAGGGGAATTTTGAGCTTATTCACAGAGTGGTTCTGTCCAGTATTATTTCGTTCATGCGGGAGAATGAAGAATCAGATTAAAATGGAAGAGCCAATTACAGAACTATTCCCTTGATCCTGGAAGACGAGAACCAGGCTGTCACGAGCTAGACAACAAAGAACCATGGTGTGTGCTTGGTCTCCAGAACGAGGCGGCCTCCCACCTCTGGCTATTCACATGGATTCAGGCTGGGTGAAGCCAGTTTTGAGTGCACGGAACACCTAAGGAGAAGTTTGGGAGGAAGCGTGTCAGCAGGTCTGTGTTATTTCTGTGATCCTCTGCAGAGGAATTCATTTGCCTTCTCTCCTGTGTGATGAAAAGTGACTTTCCTCAAGCTGTGTCAATATGGGTTGTAAAGCGTCTGTGTCATAAGCCCACTAGAAGCCACTCCTTCTGAGGCAGAGGGAAGACTTGTCACAGCTTCTCTGTGTCACAGCCTGAGTGGGGCTCTCAAGCATCACGCCAGCCCCTGGCTTTCTCCTACACGTGGCCATCAGAGTCACGTTCTGTGTTTGTAGTGCTCCTGCCTGCCCCAGGAGAGGCCTTGATAGGCGCTCTAGACCCCGTCCTCACCGCCCCATCTGCATCTTGCTTCCAGGGTTTTCAGTTCCCCGTAATCAACAGAGGCCTGATTTTATTCTGTGGAAATTTCTAGAAGCAAATAATTCCCTGAGTGACTTTTATTCTACTATATCATTATAAGGTCTCCCCCTTATTAATTACTGTTCATCCCTTACTGTGTGTCAGTGTCTCTGCTCTGCTGGGACAAAATACCCCGCCAGAGCAACCTAAAGAGAGAGCTGGGCTCACAGTCCCAGCGGATAGCCACCGTGGCGTGAACGGCTTGGTGGCAGGGGTTAAATGGTGTAATTATATTTTAATTTCAAAAAATAAAAAGTTATTAAGTTTTAAAACTTAAAGTCTTATCAGAAGAAAGCACACAGTAACTACAGGTCCAGGTCTTCCCTGTGGAGTGCCTGGGAATCTGAATGCTCGGGTATGGAGGGGTGAGGCAGGTGGATATGCATGAACACATGTATATCTTCAGTAGAATATGCAGATTAACAAAAGGGAGAAAACTGAGACACTCCAAGTCCCCAACCCAGAGACAGAGTCTCTCTTTCCTTGGGCGTTTAGTTTTAGGGGCAGAAATTTTGTTTGTTTATTGTTTAGATTTAGATTTGTTGTTGTTTGGTTTTTCTTTGTTTTTTTGGAGGCAAGGTTATGCAGCTTGGACTATCCTGGAACTCACTATGTTGACCAGGCTAGCCCAGAACTCATAGAGATCAACCTGCCTGTGCCTTCAGAGCACTGGGATCAACTATGTCTGCTACTATGCCTGGTGGTTGGTTTTGATTGTGTGTATTACCTGGAAAGGGTAGATGAGATCCTGGTGTCAGCCATACACTAGGATAAAACAGCTTCGTCTCCCTTAGCAAGAGAAGAGACCAAAAGTGAGGCTCTGTTCATAGAAACAAGCATTGGCCCAGAAAGACCAGGCCCTTAAGGACTGCAGGTTGCACCTTCCCAGGCTTTCCTGTTAGTGTTGACTGCAGGCTCCAGCTTCCTCCTTTCACCTCCCTCCAGCCCTCTGGGTATCTGTCAGCAGCTTCCTTTTCCTTGAGTGCAATGACTCTTCGATACTGTGGATCTNGGGGGGGGACGGGGGGGGGACAGCCTGACCCAGTTAGAACTTTTAGGAACTCATACTGTTTTGATTCACCAGCCTCCTGAAAAAGCCAAAAAACCTATTCAGTTCAAAGAAGTCTAAATCACCAGGAGGTATGTCAAAATTGTCTTATTTTATGTCTCATCTCTAAAGAAAGCGATGTATAGAGGCCTCTCCGCTGAATATCCATTAGTGTTTCGGAGTTCTGGGCCAGCAAGGCTTCTCTGTCTTGCTCTGCCGCCTCTTCATCGTGCAGCCTGTGGCTAGCGCACTGAAAAGATTAGTTTGTGTCTAAAGAGTTTGCCTTCAGATTGAATGTGATCTGAATGGTGCTACTGCTTTATCGATTCCTGGATGTGTTACCATGAATTCAGGAGATTTTCGATCTTACATGTGTGCACCTGTTTGTGAGTATGTACCTGTCTGAGTTGTGTGCGAGGGGCCAGGAGGTGGCATGTTGGATGTCTTCCTGCCACTCTCCTCCACCTTAGTTTTTGGGACCCGGTTTCTTGCTGATTCAGCTAGACTGGCCAAGATGCTTCCTGTCTGTACCTTCTCAGCGCTTACATCACAGGCACATACTGACTAACACACGGGGATGCTTAACATGAGCTCCAGGGGTCAAACTCAGGACCTCACCCATGGTAGCAAAACTTCTTAGCCACTGAGCTGTCTCCCAAATCCCAAGTCTTGATTGTGGTAAACCCCAGGCTGCCTTTGATGAGTTGCTGCTTCTGAGAGGGTTGTGTGAGGGATTAGAGAGGTAAGGGAGGATGAGCCTGAGCTGCAGTAGCCTCTGCACTGAGGGCCACATGCAGTGAAAAGCCACAGCTGGAGATGTGTGGCCAAGGCAGCCATGATGGCGATGTCTGGAGGCAGCCCTAGGAACCAGGGACTCTGGGAGCCAGACTGAGAGGAGCTCTTCGGATCAGTTCCAGTCAGCGCAATTCCTATGAGTCAGGGAGTGGGCTCCTCCTGGGGTCAGCTTTATTGATAGGCTGTTACACTGGTGGGCCAAGCTCATTAAGTGACACTGGACGCATCAGATAGAAAATGTGGTTATGTATCGGGAGGTAGAGCTGTCAGCTACAAGCAGCTCCCGCATGTTCATTGTGGTGCTTTTATTTAGGAAAATGTTGCCCTGTGGAGGACAGTTTGCTCATTACTTGAGTTATTGCTAGCTCTGGCCTTCCTCCCATCCTGGTAATCCTCTGAGGTTCCAGAGAGAGAAAAAAAAATTTTCCCCCTCTTATTCCCACAGGATAATTGGTTTACATGTAATTTAATTACTTCATCAACTAGTTATCCCAACCTTGTGATGGAAAACAACCTCAGCTGCTCTCCCTTTGTGGGTTAAGGTCTTTATCTATTTTTCCACCAGTCCAATCTCATGCGGAGCTGAAACTGCTGCCTAAAAGCTCAATTGGACCACTCTATTTTCCATATTTGCAGAGATGTCCTTGGAGGCAGCAAAGGGGTAGGTAGTGATTTAGAGAAAGAAGAACTAAGGAAAACGGTCAACTCACAGAAGGAATTACAGCCTTGAGAGTTCTCAAGTGAAGTCTTATTCTAAATCACCTTGGACCGACTGTTTTCATCAGGGTGAGACCTGAGGGCGGAGGGGTGTGAGGGAGGACATTACCCAGATCTGGGCACACCACGGTGCCGTTGGTTCGCTTTATCCCTGGTCTTGCTTCATCTTTTCCTATTATATTCTTCATGGGGAGATTTCTTTTTTTTTTTTTTTTTTTTTTTTTTTTATCCTGACAGGTTCCTCTATAGGCTTCACTTATTCAGGGACTGTGGAGATGTCCCGCCAGTCAGGCATCTGCTGCTCACACAGGAGGATCTGAGCTAGGCTCTTGAGCGCCTACATAAGCAGCTGACTCTGGGGCCTGCACCTGCAGCGCTAGAGCAGGGCAGGCAGAACAGGTGGCTCCCTAGAGCTTGCCACCCGCCCGGCTGAATGAATGAGCTTCAGGTTCACTTACAGACAGTGTCTCTGAAAGAAAAAGGGGGTGGGGGTGGGGAGAGAGGGGGGGGGAGAGGGAGGGAGGAGGAAAGAAAGAATGAAGAGTAGTGGAGGAAAACATCCAACATCAACTTCTATCATCCACATGCATACACTTGTGCATACATCTACATATACAGACACACAGACAGGGAATCATGCATATATCACATAACAAAGACAATTCAAGTGGGTGAGAATAAAGGTAATTTTTAAAAATGAACTTAGTTGTGTATTTATTGGTAAGGGTTCTTGACATCATACTGTGTGTGTGTGTGTGTGTGTGTGTGTGTGTGTGTGTGTGTACATACATACACACCTACATGCATAGTTGAAGGTCTAGCAGTCAAGCCCAGGACCCATCTGAAGCTTCCGTATTATAAATATGCTTCCTAGGGATATTTTATTGAGTCCATTTACTGAAACTGAGCTGGTGCCAAGTAGTCAGTCTGGCCCAAGAGCAGGAAGCACAGATGTGTGTGGCGTCCCTGGGCCTGGCTGAGGCGCCGGGCTTAGTCGGGCTCCTCTTCTGCTCCCTTTTACTGAGTGGTGGAGCTGTGTCTGATGCCTTCCATGGTCACACTGGTGAAGGTCCAGGGTGATTTAGACAGTGGGCCTCAGGCAGGTTAGTATTCTCTCTTTTTATGAGTGAAGGCGTTGCACTTTCCCCATGGGGAGAGTTTCTGAATGAGTGCGGTCACTCACAAAAGTCACCCAAGTCTAATTTTACTCCACAAGAAGAAGGGGAAATCTTGCACTTTCCCTACCACCCCTTAAGCCTTGCTGCCCTGAGCTCAGCTGCTTTCTGACCATTTTCCACAGCAGATGGCTTTATGCAAATATGGCCAGTTATTTTTGGTCACAGTAAATACCACCTTGCACTATGAGTAACTTCTAGATTACTGAAACAGATGTGTTTCTTTGAAAACCTACCCAGACCTGGAAGACAGATTTTTTTGCCTCTGATTGATCTGCCAACCCAAAAGGCTACTGTCTCCTGAGTCAGTGACTCCTAAAGGATGCTCCTCTGTAAAAATCTTACCTGCCTCCCTAACTGAAGAGCAGTGATTTCTGGTGCCAGTTCCTGAGCCGTCCCTAGTGATGCTGTATGAATTAATAAAGGGATGACCATGCCATCACTGAAATTTTGTAGCTATTTTAGATAAACAAGCCAAATGTCAGAGTCACCCAATGGATTTCTTGTTTTTCCTTTCCTAGAATTTTTTATTTTAATTATGCATGTGAGATCAAGCTCTCTTGGAAGCCAGAAGAAGCTGTCAGATCCCCAAGAGCAGGGGTTCCAGATAGCTGTGAGCTGCCCCATGTGGGTGATGGGAGAACTGAACTGTGTTCTTTGCAAGTGCAGAAGTCTTTCTTAACCTCTGAGCCATGCCTTGAGCCCCTTCCTAGAATCTCCCCAGCCCCTTCCTAACAATTATTGATTTTACTATTCTCTGGTAGCTTTTCTTGAAGAAATATCTACAAGCCCAGTCCTTCTCCTCCTTCCTTTCTTCCTTCCCCCAACAGTTGTCAGGTGTATTCAGCCTGTGCCTGTAAGCCACAGATGCTCAAGAGAACTGTGAATGCAAGCTCACATAAAATTATAGACTCACTTAAAGCATTATGGAGTGTGTGTGTGTGCGCACGTGCACGTGTCGCGCGCGCCTGCATACACCACAAAAAAGCGTACTTTGTAGTTGCCTTAATGTTAGAAGGTTGGACACAGCTTGTGTGCAGACAGATCCTTCTGTGGAAGAACTCTCATAAGATCACTGAATAGATATATAATCCATTCCTGTTTTGCTGTTGTTGGAGACAGGGTCTCTTGTAGTTCAAGCTGGCCTAGAACTCATTCTATAACTGAGAACATCTGATCCACCTGCTGTCACAACCTGGGTACTGGCATGACCTGTGTGAGCCACCAGTCCTGCATGAGCCACCATCTTATTTTCTTGAGGCGGTGTCACGCAAATACCCAGAGAACAAACCCAGACTAATTAGGATTAAACTATGGTCTGCATTCCTGATCCTCAAAGCAGAGAATAATTTTTTGGCCTGAATGCCATCTGTTCCCTTTAGACACTCCTGAGCTGATCACAAATCATCTGTGCCCACTTGCTGAAGGGTACACGGCGACTCCTTCCCACTGCCATGCCCCTGCAAAGTGTTCACATCGTTTAACCTCTTGACAGAGGACACTCCTTCCTTCTTACGGAAGAGCAGGGATTAGTTGAGGAAGAAGTCACTCCCTGTAATGTCAGACAGGTTCCTAAGACCTCGGCTGAAGGTTTCTACACCTTAGAGAGCACCTACATCCGGCAGGAGTTCTGTTACTGTCTGGATAATAAGATCCCCTATAAACGCCATGTTCCTTGTGAGTTGGAAGTGGTTCTTAGCCCACTATTCGTGTGTGTCCACTGAAAGATGAACCAGTATACTTAGTGTTTCTGATTTATCTTTTTCAGGTTGAAAATTGGTGTCCTCGTTTACCTTGGAGAGCAAAAAATCCCTATGAAGAAGCTGACCATAACTCATTGGTAAATGACTTTGGAACAGTCTTCTTCCACTTGCGTGTTTAGGTCGGATGCTAAGTGATACACGCAGCACCTTGTGGAAGTGCCAGCTGAAATCTCAACCTGGCCAAATCGTACACCGGTTAACGGAGATTGATTTATCGAGCAGTTCTCTGAAGGTCCCTAATGAGTGGGGCCACAGGGAGGAATGGGCTTCGGTGCCAGATGTGGAGGCCTTGGGTGATCTAATGAGGGGGCTGCCTGTAAATAATGACCAGGCCTGTCACCAGGCTCTAGCGCCTGCAAAGGAAGATTAATGAGGAAGGATGGTCTCAGCTGCAGAGGTCAAGAGAGATTCCATAGAGAAGATGATGAGCTGAATTTAAAAGGACAAGCTGTGCTCTCTGTGCCATTGGGAGAGAGGCATGTCTCCACGGGGAGTCGGTCTTTCATATCCTACTGCAAGGTTGGGTGGGCAAGGTCAGAGGTTTGAAGATACAATTAGGAAAATAGGAAGGGACTCCAGAGACCTTTCAATGCTATCTTGAAAGCTTGGGCATTTTCTTTAGACCATAGATCAGCAAATCCTTCATTCTTTTTTAATGTTTTGATTTGCATGCATATGTGCTTTTCTGCATGGGTTTATGTACGCCCACAGAGGCACAAAGAGAGTATCAAATCACAGATGCACATAGGTGCTGGGAGCTGAACCCCACCCTTCTGCAAGGGCAGTCAGCACCCTTAACTACCGAGTCACCTCTCTAACCTAAAGCAGGCACTTCCTGTAAAGGGGCAAATAGAGGTGGAGAGCTTACCTAGCATGTCAGAAGCCGTGCGTTCAGGCTGCAACATGGTGGACGCTGGACATAGTGGGTCGTGCCTCTAATCCCAGCGCTTGGGAGGTGGAGGCAGGAGAATTAGAAGTCATGGTCATCCTTGGCTACATAAGAGAGTTCAAGGCCATCTTGGGCTACCGGTGACCCCATCTTGTGCAAAAATAATAGGACTAGTGAGATGGCTCAGCAAGTAAAGGCACCGACTGCCAAGCCTACAGACAGACAGACAGACCCAAGTTTGGTTCCTGAGGAACCCACATGGTCCACAAAGAGAGGCAATGCAGATTGTCTTTTGTCTCTTGACTTGCGCGCGCGCGCGCGCACGCACACACACACACACACACACACACACACACTCTAAATAAGTAAAAATATGATAAACAAGATAGTGTTCTTCTCTTTGCCAGACATTTCTTTTCACTGCAGTTATTCAGTTCTGCAGTCCTAACACAGAGAGCAGCATGGGTAATAGGTAATGAAGGGTATGGCTGTGCTCCACTAAAACTTGATGTACACAAACAGGCAGCCAGGAGGATGGGGCCATGGCCAGGGTCTGTGGGCTCAAGTGTGGACTTTGTGAGATTGCTGATGCAAGAAGGGAGACAAATGCTAAGAATGAGCCATGGTGACCGCATAGAGATGAATTTGATATGCTTCAGGTGTCCTATGAAATAAAAACCAATATTGTTATGTTTCTCTCATGTTCAGATCAGGAGCTGCATCTAGCCACCATATCCAGAATACCAGGAAAACCAGTCTTCCTGCACCTTACATTATTCTGGTCTGAATTTTAAAATGTACTCAGCTATGGTAGAAACAAAGACCATCCCTAGCTTTTAAAAATCCTTAGAAAAATCATAAAGTTTGTTGATTTGGGTGAGGACAAAATAAGAAAATGATCATTCGTTTCTCATCTTACTCTGAAGCGAAGGAGGCCCTCTGGTGCCCCTCAGAGTGTCGGCTTGCCGGTTGGAGCCGGGGATACTTTTTTCTTGGTGGTCAGCTGCTTAGCAGACAACTCGAAGACACAAATACATTTAGACACTGGGGGTTTGAAGGTGCATCGTGTATGCTAATTGTGAGAACTGCACATCAGCAGTCTGGCTTCCCTGTGACCACGCTTCCTTTCTCAGTCCCTGATCTCTTAATGATGCCCCCTGTAACACCACATCAGCAGTCAGGGGTCGTCGTTTCAACTTGCAGCTCTAGCAGCTCCTGCTTATTAAAGTATTTTTAATTATAGTCATTTTATGTGTGTGTGCATGTGTATATGGCATGTGCTTGCCAGGATGATCATATGGAGACCAGAGGACAACTTAGAAGAGTGGATTCTCTTCCTTCCACCGTGCCGGTCCTAGGGATTGAACTCAGATCATCGGCAGGCTCTGTAACAAGAGCCTGTCCCTGCTTAGCCATCTTGCCAGCACCCACCCTCGGTAGTCTTACTGTACAGAGTCAAGATGGGTTTTTGAAGTCCCGTATTTAATTGACTCTCAGGTTTAAAATATCCTATCATGAAAACCATTTTGCTTCCTAGCTTTTTAATCTTCTGCTCACTTCGTTATATTTCTTTTTTCTTCCCTGCTAGGCGGAAATCCGTACGGATTTTAACATTCTCTACGGCATGATGAAGAAGCACGAGGAGTTCCGTTGGATGAGACTTCGGATCCGGCGAATGGCTGACGCGTGGATCCAAGCTATCAAGTCTCTAGCGGAGAAACAAAACCTTGAGAAGAGGAAACGGAAGAAAGTGAGTTTGTTCATTCTGTTCCTTCACGTGCCTGCTTTCTGTTAAAAATTGATTTTGCTTGGAAACATCAGGAAAGGAGATGCCAAGTGTCAAGTGACATCCCATCGAGGTGGATGAGCTCAGCCTCCTTGCCCTGCCCTGAGCTTCTCTTTTCCCATACTCATGTCTTCCTCTGTCCCCTGTGAATGTGTACACAGGAATACACTTCTGCATACACGGCTCTCTGTAAGCCGCCAACACACACACACACACACACACACACACACACACACACACACAGGGGATGGGGGAATCTTATCCACTATGACTTATTCCTAAGATTTGAAATGCTTCTTATTTCAGAAACCAAATATGGGGGAGGGGACAATTATAAACCATGTGCATTAAAACAGTGGTCAACAACCTGGAGTGGTGGCACACACCATTAATTGCAGCACTTGAAAGGCAGAGGCAGGCATGAGTTGGAGGTCAGCCTGATCTACCGAGTGAATTCCAGGACATCTAAGGCTCTGTTACACAGAGAAACCCTATCTCAAAAACAAAAACAAAAAAACAAACAGTGACCACTATGTTAAGCTATACATATTTTTCCACAGTAAGAAAAGAATTATATGGTCAAAGAAGGGAGGGAGAGGAAGAGAGTGAGTGGGTGTGGCCAGCATAGGCACCAGGCTTCAGGACTTAATACCTGTCAACTTGACACTGGGACTATTTACATAGGATGAAATTTTTAACTTAAAAAAAGCCACACCTCACTTTTTTTCTGATTGTTTGCTTTACCCTATTTTGAGTTGTTCTTTATGCTTTGTTTTATTATTTTTTAGATTCTTGTTTGAGAGAGAGAGAGAGAGAGAGAGAGAGAGAGAGAGAGAGAGAGAGAGAGAAGATGTAGACTTGGATGAGTACGGAAGTGGGGAGGAGCTAAGAGAAGTTGCAGGTGGAAAAACCATAATCAGAATGTATTGTATGAAAAAAGTCTATTTTCATTTTTAAAAGAGAAAAAGAATAAAAGTCTAAAATCATAAGAAAAATGAACTACCTGAGCTGATCAGGCAAACATCAGTTCTGATGCGAGTTCACGAGGGAGGGCTGCTCTGTCTGCAGAACATAGTAAATGAACAAAGAGCACTGTGAAAACATGTGACACACTTGTCACGATAACCTTATTCTAGAATCATTGTGAACAGTAGAGTATAGAAAGTGACTTACTGTGCTCCTGTCTTTATAAAGTGGAATTTTCATTGTAAAAGAAAGTAAATAACCAGCAAAAGATGGACGATAATATCTGAAGGTAATTAAATATATGTTTATATATATATTTATACATACACACACACACACACACACACACACACACAAACAAACATTTGAATTGGCACTTCCAGTAAGAATCCATAGTTTACTCTGTCTTTGAGGGAAAATGAAGTTGCTAGCTAGGGCCATCGGAAAAGGCTCCAAATAGCAATTACATAGAGTCCCCAGAGAACTGGCCTTTGATCTGTAATGCTGTGTGCACTAGGTGGGATAAGTGATTCTTGGGGAAATGGCTCATTAAGATCTGAGACAGAAATTGCACTTGATGAGCTTAGGACGTCCTCTTCTATCCAAGAGCAGAAAAGCTACCAGAGGCTCCTAGGATTCTGGCCAGAGAATGGAGGTACCCACTGAGCAGGTTCCCTACTGCCAAACTGGGTTGGTTGAATAGTCAGAGACCAAGGTTCATTGAAACATGAAATATGCTTATCTTCATGGTATTATATCTTGAAAGCAAACAAACCTCACGGATCATAATTAGACTGTGCTTCAGCAACAGAATTGAGCAGAGAGCTCAACTGATAGAACTTGCCACACAGCCATGTCCTGAGTTCGCTGCCCAGATCACATAAAAAAGCCAGCTATAGTAGTCCTGGCTTGTAAGCCCACCGAGGAGACCCCGGGGATGCAGTAGCCCGCCTGTCCAGCCGATTCCATCTCCTCTGCACTGGAGTTGCGAGCCTGTACCCCTGCACCCAGCATTTGCATCTGAGCTCTGGGGATTCGAACTCAGGACCTCACGTTTGTTGATCAGATTCTTTCCTGACTGACCCAGCCATATATTCCGTTTTTAAAAACCATGTCAATCTGTCTATAACTCACACTCATGACTCTACCAAGGGCAATTAATACTTTTATTATTTATCTAAAACAGTGGGAAATTATCTCCTTCCTTGTTTTATACCTTCTTTAAAAATGGCATACCCCATCCTGAGTCTCCTTTGGATTTGGCTGACTGTGTTGTGGTATGCATAGGATGTTAGCATGGCCGACTCCTTTGTGGTGTGCACAGGACCTTAGCATGGCTGACTCCTTTGTGGTGTGCACAGGACCTGAGCATGGCTGACTCCTTTGTCGTGTGCACAGGACCTGAGCATGGCTGACTGCGTTGTGGTGTACACAGGACCTTAGCATGGCTGACTCCTTTGTGGTATGCACAGGACCTTAGCATNGGTATGCACAGGACCTTAGCATGGCTGACTCCTTTGTGGTGTGCACAGGACCTGAGCATGGCTGACTGCGTTGTGGTGTACACAGGACCTTAGCACGGGCCTTTCTGAGCATTTTGAGCTTGGCTCCAGAAGTCAGTGTCTCCTCTTTGTTTCACAGATCCTTGTTCACCTGGGGCTCCTGACCAAGGAATCGGGCTTCAAGATTGCGGAGACAGCGTTCAGCGGTGGGCCTCTTGGGGAACTAGTTCAGTGGAGTGACTTAATCACATCGCTGTACCTGTTGGGCCATGACATCCGGATCTCAGCCTCCCTGGCTGAGCTCAAGGAGTAAGGAAATTACTTCTTCAATCTGAAAATCAGAATACAAAAAGGAAATAGGAAACTTGTAAAGCCCCTCTGTTAGTGTGCAATTTCTTGTGGAGGAAAAGGAGAGTGATAATTCGCTAAACAGGCGATAAGAAGATTATTTTCAGGAGCTAAATACAAACACTATGAAAAGGATAATATGTTTTCATTGGCGCTGCAGGCTCCCAGGGCCTCATAAATGAACACCAAGACAACACGAGCTAAAGCGCTTATTCTTTGCTATTCCAGGTGTTCCCAACATCTGCAGCACAAACTCTATTGACTCTCCTAATTCTCTGCCTCTTGCCAGACTTCATACTACTGCTTGCTCAACACCAAGCTTTCTAAAGCTTAAAGCAGGACCAGTTCCTGTTTGTAATTTAATATGTGTAAAATAGATTTCCCGAAAGCCCGCATTTAATCCTTTCACAATTAGCTAACTTCTAGCTCAGTCTGTTCTCTTCCCTGAGTCTTCTGTCCCACTGAGATTTGCATTCAGCTCTCGCCCCCTCTCAGTCCCTTTCCAGTTAATACAGCTGGCCAAACAGATGAACTGGAGTCCCCACAGTCCCCAAAAAAACTGCCTGCGGAGACTTCTAACCCAGCACACAAGTGGTCCTGTTGCTGTGCCAACCCTTGGGAGAACAGTCTGGAAATAGTAGCGATGGTTAAAAAAGCAGCTACGTTCAACCCTGTTCCTAGTGTACTGTTGATACACCAAGGTCGCTGGCAGTAATGTCTGAAGATAACCTTAGCAGTCTTTCCATTGCTTTCCCGATGCTGGGCACCATGATAAAGGTTTGCTTACAGCAGAAATACCAAGAATTATGCTGGCAGTAGTGTTGATAGGGACTTTTTTATTTTTACACCGAAACTAGGTCTGTGTAGCCTAGGGTGGCCTCAAACTCAGTATATGTAGTTGAGGATGACCTTGACTTTCTGATTCCTGCCTCCACCTCCTCAGTGCTGGGTGGGATTACAGGTGTGTACCACTGTGCCCAGCTTATATGGCAGTGGGTGAGGAACCCTGGGCTCTGTGCATGCCAGGCAGGCTCTGTGCCAGCTCAGCCCCACCCCAGCACTGACGACAGCTATTAAAACTATACTGAGCCACTTACTGGATGTTCTCTACTGAATACTTTGTGGCTTTATTTTTTTTGTCTTGTGTATTGTTGCGTGTGCACACATGTGGGCAGGTGTGTACGATGGTGTGTGGAGGTCAGAGGGACAGCTTTCAGGAGTCAGTTCTCTCCTTCCATTGTGGCTTCCAATGATTGAAGCAGGTGCTTTTATTCAAGGAAGCATCTTGGCAGCCCGTATGTTGTATTGCATTTAAACGTTAGTACCTGGAAGTAGGTCTCCTTACCATCTGTGTATTAGAGCTGAGGAAACTGTGCTCAGACTGAACATGCTCTCTGGGGTTTCTGGGTAGCATGCCGGGGCCTGGCTTTGAGCCTGGCATCTAACGTCTGTGCTGCCGTTGTGCACACAGCCTTTCCTTTCTCCTTCAAAGTTAGATGAACTTGAGGTCCTCTGCATCCCAACCAGTTCTCCTCTTCCTTTGCCAGGCTGTCTCCTGTTGCCTTCCCGCTTGCTTTAAAATATGCAGAACATGAAACCTAGAAACCTAGAAAGCCATGCACTTTGCAGCCACTCTGTCTGGCTTCAGCAGGCTGGGCTTCAAAACGGGGTCTGCAGAGATGGCCAGTCAGCTGCCAGACTTTCGATAATCACAACTGATGCATTAAGCAATAAGTGTTCTAATTGCAATTCTATTAATGCTGATGGGAAGTGTGAATACTAGACTGAAATCTCACCTCTGTGTGCCGAGTGCTTACACACAGCACTAGCATACTCTGGCTTTGTTGGATATGCAAAGGTGAAAGTACTTATCGCCCAGCCTTCCACGGGACGTTTTTCAGCTTTGGGAGAAATCGGTTCAGTGGAGCTTGAGATTTTTAGAAGCCCAGAGAAGGGGCAGAAGGGGCCTGGAGCAGTGAGTGTGAAGACTGTGGAGATGGTCTGTGACCACTGTCACCTGCAAGTGGGGTTTTGTGAATTGGTCAGTATCACTGTGTGATATGATGAGCAAGGGCAAGAGGAAAAGGGGGTGCCCGGATTCTGGGTACATGGCAGTTACACTCCAGACTTATTCTGACCAATCAAGTTCACATTCCAATCACATGCAATGCCATTCTGTTAGCACATGGGCAGTTAGAGATATCAGGGTAGAAAATTGGGTCAGTGACTGAATGACAAGATAACAAGAACATCTAAGCCACAGGGCCAGTTCTGTAAGGAGTCACTCGAAACAGCAAGGTTGTAGGGGGAGGGGGGAGGGTAACTACAGCTGAGGGCTGGATTCACCTTCCCAGAATTGAAGGTGTTTAGGGATTACCAACAAAAGTGAGGGGATGTCATAGGTGTTTGTGTTCATTGTGTGACTTTTTCTGGGAACATGGGAACATCTGTTCACACCAGAAAGAACACCAAGAAAGATGAAAGAAGTGACTCCATCCAAGTCCCATCGCGGTCAACCAGTGAATTCATTGGGGTCACTTTCCAGGATTGTACGTGAGGGGTTCTTAGAAGGAGCATGGTGATTCAAGGGCAGGTGCATCACTAAAAGGCGCACCCCAGCATGACTGGCAGCTCCTCAAGCTGCCTGGATGACTTGCAGGCAATCTACTGGCCAGAGGATCCTCTCTCCTAATCCATTGTTACTGCTTGTATAACCTTGGGGAGGGTCCTCAAGAATCTCATGTTTCAGGAGCTTCTTGGGACTTGTGAGTCTCATGTACTTCCTGAACCTTGTAGGTTTTTATTTCCTGAATCTTAAAGAGCCCTTCTTTAGATCAGACTATGTGAATTTGGAGGAAATATCACCACAGCACTCTTCAGTCCTCCCTCCCTACCTTGAAGGCTAATGAGAGCAAGACTCAGTGAGATGACTCAGGTCAGCTATCTCATGTCTTCTCCACAGAGGAGATGGACGACACTGCTCCTGAAGTACACAGGCTGTGTTTATATACCAGCTTCCGGGCATCTAATTTTGAGGGGTCCGAGTAGGAGCTATGAAGAGTTAAGACAGGTTTCAATCATCACCCCATTATCCCTAATAGGGACTGGAGTTGGGATTTGAACCCATCACATGTGCCAGGTTTAGTATTATAAAGTTATTGATGCTTTTTTTCTTTTCTTCCCCATTTGCCTCATTCCAGGATTATGAAGAAGGTTGTTGGAAACCGGTCTGGCTGTCCAACTGTAGGAGACAGAATTGTTGAGCTGATTTATATCGATATTGTGGGACTTGCTCAATTTAAGAAAACACTAGGGCCATCCTGGGTTCATTACCAGTAAGTACTACATGCTAAGACCTTTCTTCCCCTAACAAGCATTGTGCTGGTAGGTTGTTTCTGTTTCTGTGCTTGTTTGTTTTTTTTTTTTTAAGGATAATTTAGTATTACCTTATAAACTGTATGGAGTATACCTCTCATTCCTAATGAAATTCAGGTTATTCCCCCTGACTGTATGCTTCCTGGGGTTGTTTATTATTTATATTGATATTCTGAGAATAATGTGTCCAGCCAGGCATAATGGCACACATCTTTAATTCCAGAATTCAGGAGGCAGAGTCAGGCAGATCTTTGTGAGTCCAAGGACAGCTTGGTCTATACAGTGAGTTCTAGGACAGCCAGAGCTACATAGTGAAACCCTGTCTCAAAACAAAGGCAAACAAACAACAACAACAACAAAAACTCTCATATACCTATGAGGATCTCATGCATTTACTCAAGTGATTTTTCGTGTGGGTGTGTGTATGTGTTTGTATGAGTGTATGTACAGGCATGCCACAGCATATATGTGGAAGTCAGAGGACAGCCTTTGGAGGTTGGATCTCACCTTCCACCTTGATGAGGCAGGGTCTCTCACTGTTTCTGCAGCTACATGGCTTTCTTCAGGTTAACTGTCCTGTGAGCGACAACAGCTGATTATTTTCAGTGCTAAGGATAGGGTAGATTCCAGCACTTAATGCATGCTTGGACACTCTTATCTAATAAGCTACATTCCAATCCCCTTTCCATTTGTTTGTTTGTTTGTTTGTTTTTTGGTTTTTCGAGGCAGGGTTTCTCTGTACAGCCCTGGCTGTCCTGGAACTCACTTTGTAGACCAGACTGGCCTCGAACTCAGAAATCCGCCTGCCTCTGCCTCCCGAGTGCTGGGATTTCCATTTGTTTTTTTAATGGGTAGAAACATTTTTATGTGCTCTCCTGTCTTAATTTTCTGTCAATTTGACCAAATATCTGAGCAGGATACCTTATAGAACGAAAGTTTTATTTTGGCTCATGGTTTCAAAGGTTCCAGTCTATCGTGGTAGGGAGGGCATTCCAGGGCAGCTCAAGAGGCAGAGAGAAAAAATGCCTTGACTACAGGATGTCTCTTTCCTCTGTATTCTTTCTGGACCCCCTCCCTCAGCCCACAAGATGGTGCCACCCACATTCAGGGAAGACCTTCCCTTTGATTAATTCTATATGAAGATACATTCATACACACTTCTAGAAGTATGCTTGTCCAATCTCCTTGGCATTTCTCCAAGTTTAATCAGGTTGTCAATCAAGATGAACCATCACACACACTAACTAATCCAATCCATGAATAGCCTAAAGTAGATCTTTATCTTTCCTGTTAGTTATCTTTAGTGTTTTGTTTTGTTTTTTAATCTTTAAACCTCCAAGATTATTTCAGACTGGAAGTCCTTTACAAAGCAGACAAAAATGAGAAGTAAAAATACAAAGAATTTCAAAAATTCAAAGTCTAGTCTATAAAATCCCCTTTCAAACTTGCCCCCAGCAGCCAAGAATTTCTCACTGGGCAATGAAATATTTATAGCAAAAGAATCAATGGGACCGGAACTGAATGAAGGGTCTAAGTGCACCGTTTTGACTATGTTAACTATGTTGAATGACTGAGCGACTGTTAACTATTGAATGACTGTTGACTGTAGTGGCTGACTGTTGACTATGTTTAATGATTGTATAGACTGTTGAATGGCTGCTGACTTTGATTGTGTAGACTATACTGACTGTGTTGAATGACTTTAGTGGCTGTTGACTGTATTAACTGTTGAATGACTGTTGAGTGACTTTAGTGGCTGTTGACTGTGTTAACTGTTGAATGACTGTTGAGTGACTTTAGTGGCTGTTGACTGTGTTAACTGTTGAATGACTGTTGAATGACTTTAGTGGCTGTTGACTGTGTTAACTGTTGAATGACTGTTGAGTGACTTGACAGTGGCTGGCTGTTGACTATGCTGACTGGTGAATGATTATGTTGACTGTTGAATGACTGTAACTTTTTTTATTGTGTTGACTGTGCTGGCTGTGCGAAATGATTGTTGAATAACTGTTGACTGTACAGACTGCTGACTATGCCAACTCTGTTGACTGTGTTGATTACGCTGGTTGTACTGAGTGACTGTTGACTATACTGGCTGCTTGATTTTGCTGATTGTTTCAAATGACTGTTATAAGTGTTGACTGTGCTGTCTATGATGATTGTACTAACTGTTGAGTATGTTGTTTTTAAAGTCTCTGCATTCTTCTCCTTTCCTTGGAATATTACCATTCCTTTGATTTTTTTTTTTTTTTAGAAAACTTTTGATTAGATAATGCTTTGTCCTTTTTATTTGCTTTTTTGTGCATTTGTATATGTATGTGCATGTTCATGTACACATGTGTGTAGGTATGTATGCGTATGGAGGACAGAGAACAACCTTGGGTTTTCTTCAGAAACACTCTCTACTTAATTTTGAGACAGTCTTTCAGTGACCCCATAGGGTAGGCTGGCTGACCAGTGAGCCCCGGAGATCTACCAGCCTCTACTTCCCAGCACTGGGTTTCCAAGTGTGCACCAAGCACCGTAAACACAGTACCCTCTCCTCAGCTGTAGCTCTACACTCTCTTTGATATCATATTTTTCCTAATTTTGTTTTTCTTTTCACAGATCACACGCCATCATGTTCTTTTCTTTTAGTTATATAGAAATAACCATCTTTCTTCTTGGTTAACAAGCCATATTGTAAACATAATTTTTTTTCCTAAGGTGATAGCCTACAGAAAAGAAAGTGAAGGTCGTTCTTTTCTGTCGTTTTATGAACTGTAGACACTGGAAAACATGCAAAGGAAATTGGGCAATCCAGCCCCTCGAAAGACTCTCATGTCCCTGATATTGAGAAGGGCTATTTTGATGGGAAAATACTCTCTGGGTGATGATGTGGGTCAATTAAGAAAGGCCATGTTATTATTAAAATGGTCACTGTTGATTGGTATTTGATGCTTGCTGTGTGAAAATGCTCCATCTCTCAGGGCTTATGGATATGCATAATGGTTTTCCTTCTTTCTTCAGTAATGGTTTGAATTAGCCGGAAACAGCAGGAGGTCTCTTGGCGATTTAGCCCTCAGCCTTTGTTTTGTAGCAAAGCTACAGTTTTATCAAATGACAAGCAGGCTTCCTAGAAAATTTCCTGCCTACTTCTTTCCTTTTAAATATGAAAAGTGGCATCTAGGGATAGAGTTCCATTTGTATATCACACTGGCCTATTGTGCATGAAGCCTTGGGTTCAATCTCAGCACCTAATAAACCAGACAGAGCCTGCCTGTAATCCTGGCACTCAGGAGGTTCAGAAGCTCAAGGTGATCCTGGCACACTTGTGGTATATGAGGGCAGCCTAGGTTCCATGAGACCCTATCTCAAAAACATTAAAGGATGGAGGGGAGCCAATGAGATGCCTCAGTTGGCAAAGTGCTTGCTGTACAACATGAGGACCTGAGTTTGGATTGCTGCATCCAAAAGGCCCAGTAGGATGGTGCACATTTGCAATCCCAGCATGGAGAAATGGAGACTGGAGGTTCCTGGAGCTCTCAGGCCAAGTTCTCTAGTCAACTCAGTGAGTTCTAAATTCACTGAGAAATTCAGTCTCAGAAAATAAGACAGCAAACTATTAAGAAACTTCTGGCTTTCGGGCATACATACATGCACACACACACTTCACATAAGTACATATACACACACATGCACACATGTGATACATATGCTCACATGTAAAGACATGCACACAAAAGAGGCTGTCAGACTGTGGTCATCTTGCTTGATGGCAGGTAATGAGGCCTGCCTTACATATTGTGGTGTCGTCAAACCTCTCAATGGGCAGTAAGTCCTTTAGTCTGTTTGTGTGACCTTGGAAAAACACTTGTGAATCTAGGACATTCGATTAAACTTATTAAATGCTGACAGGCTGCTAGTACTCTAGTGTGCACTACAGAACACCACCCCTTCTATTCCACAGGAGTCCTTTGCCGAGTGTTGAGGATGTGCAAGAATGTGAGATGCCACAGCATGCCAGCTTTTACACCAAATTCTCAGCTAGAAAGTAGGCCTTGTGCTTCTGAGTATCTCTCACTGAACCCTTGAACCACAACAGTGTTACAGGAGTCATTTGGCATTGTTGCCAAGGTCCCTCTTAGAGACAGGCCAGCTGCCTTGGGCACTGGGGCAAAAACATGTTAAATCCTTACAAGGTTCCTGATGTTTCAGACACACAGAGGGCATCCAAGCAATGGCATAAAGATTAACACAGCACAGGTATAAATGTAGTTCCAGCGTGTAGCCAAGGAGGACCTTGAACTAGAAGCCCTCCTGTCTCTACATCCCAGTTTGTGGCTTTTAAAGACTGACACCAGAATTTGACCTCTGGTTTCTACATGCTTACATGCACATATGCATGCAAGACCTGTGAACACATAGGAACACACAAACACATGAACATACATATCCCCAAAAGAGAGATCTATCATCATGCTGAGAGTGGATCCAAAAAAGCCACAAAAGAACCCAGTCAAGGACACTGTCCCAGTACAGTTCACCCTGAGGCCAGGCCCTTCTGTCCTCCTTGTCTTTTCCTTGTGTAGACAATTGGTGGCAAGGTGAGCGCAAAGAGACTTAAGTTGACAGTTGTATTCCCTGGAGGATGTAATCTGGAATTTGGACTTCGCTGGTTTTATTTTATTTTGTTTTCAGAATCTTACCTCAAAATGAAAATTTACAAAAATTTAGCATAGTTTCCCATTAATAAGGAAAGGAAGAAGAAAGAATCCTTAAAAGTGTTGCCACCATCCGTGCTAAATGTGGGCTTCAATTTTATTTAGTTAGTGGAAGTTGCTCAGAAGTCTACTGCCAGAGAACAACAGTGAAGAACTGTCCCTATTGGCCAACCTCGTGCTTATTTTACATGTTTTGAAAATCCTCAGTTCAATCAGCGAAGCCCCAATCAATAATGTTGGCTCTCTGATTTCTTCCTCCCAGCCGTCCTCTGCGCCCTCCCCACCTGTGCTCAGAATGCTTTCTTGTAAAACCCAGCTTGTGATCAGTGTGTGCTGCGCAAATAGGTATCTGTGCCACGGCTTTTCCGCTGTGCCGTCACAGCTTGAAGACACTC
Source organism: Mus pahari (assembly GCF_900095145.1). Taxonomy (NCBI): domain Eukaryota; kingdom Metazoa; phylum Chordata; class Mammalia; order Rodentia; family Muridae; genus Mus; species Mus pahari. The sequence continues at coordinate 101,891,900 of NC_034594.1, forward strand.
GCCAAGTTACAGACAGACTGTCAACAGCAGAATGTGGCCAGGTTCCAATAAAACTTTATTTCCCATTGTGGAAATATGAGTGAGATTCATGGGATTTTCCTCTGTTGTATCTTTTAAAAATCATTTGAGAATGTGAAACCTTGCTAGGGAGGGAGCTCAATCAGTGAAGTAAGGGTCGTGCAGTGTTTCAGGACCTGAGTTCTGGCCCCAGGGCCCACATGACAAAGCTGGATGGATATGGTGGTATATGCTTTTAACACTAGCGCTGGGCGGAGGGGGTGTTAGAGACAGGAAGATTCTAGATCCCCCTGGCCAGCCAGCCTAGCCTATTTGGCAGATTTTAGATCAGCAAGAGACTTTGTCTCAAAAGAAGCCAAGGTAGATGGTGCCTGGAGAATGTTTGTCCCAAATTGACCCCCGACCTCCCCCCCCCCGCACTCCCCCTCACACACATTCGTTCTCCCCTGTGTGCAAATGCATACACAAACAAACACATACTCAGGCACACCAAAGGATATAAAACCAACTCTTAGATCACAGCTATATTAAGGACTGGTGGGTCAGGTTTGGCTCAGGTTAATGGACCAATGAGACTCTATTGTACTGCATCAGTTTCTAGTCGAACTAGCAATCAGATTCTGGTATATTATAGTTGGATGTATAAAAGCCACCCTGCCTGCTAGATGAGATTGAAGTCTGTTTTGTGTTACTACAACCTAATACTGGAGCCAGACTCGTTTATTGTGAAATGGAATTTATTGCTCACTGTTGGAAGCTGAAAACTTTAAGACGAGTGGCCCCCATCCAGGGAAGGCCATCTCCTACTGTGCAAAGTTCTGCCTTGGGTCACTAGTTATCTCCTCATAAGCCACTAATGGCATTGTGGGCCCACATCTATCCCTAATTATCCCCCAAAACCCTGCCTTCAAATAACATCAGTATACCAGTGAGAGGAGTGCCTTTCCGGTATGAAGAGATACTTGTATCTGTGGCACAGGCATCACCTACAGTCAAACAATTGATGGGAAGGTTGACAGAGGCTAAAAGCCCTGCAGCATGCCCTGTGCTCCAAGCAGAATAAGATCTGTAGAGATAATGGTGCCTCTTTTCTTTCATTATGCTCATTAGGCACTGGGTACCCAGTCCTACCAGGTGCTAAGCTCACTGCAATGAGTCCTGCGGGCCCCTCCAGCATCCCTGGACCTTTATTTTGCTGGTATTTGGGCCTCCTTCAGTGGCTAGCCCGTTCCGTCTGCCTGGATGCCTGACACCTTCTTTGTAGGTGTGGATGCTTACCGTGGTTAAGACTCCAAAACCACCTGGTCAGGGATGTAGCTTAGAGGTAGAGAGTTTAGTTAGCTTGCAGGTGGAGTTGGGGTTAACTCCCAGAATCATAAACATAATTGCAAAATGAGCAAGTAAGAAAATAAGGCCTACGCTTCTTCCCAGTGGCGAGTTTACTTTGAAGTGTTTGTCCGTTTGCTTTGGTCTCTCGCACTACACCATTGGGGTTATAGTTTGACACGCAGTGCTCTCCTTGCAGGTGCATGCTCCGGGTGCTAGACTCCTTTGGAACAGAACCTGAGTTCAATCATGCGAGTTATGCCCAGTCGAAAGGCCACAAGACCCCCTGGGGAAAGTGGAATCTGAACCCGCAGCAGTTTTACACCATGTTCCGTGAGTATTCCTGGGTGGACCCTGCCTTTCAGAAAGCTACCAAAGACAAGCGCAAAGGTTAATTAGATAACCTTTTATCTGGGGTTGCTAGTCTCAGGACCCTTACCTGGAAAAGTATGTGCCTTTGAAATTTTCCCTTGGGAATAATTTTTTTTTTTTTTTCAGTACTTGGAATTGAAAGCCCATGTGAACTTTTTGTGAAGAGATTTAGAAATGTCCTAGAGAAGAGTGTTCAATACAAATTACCAGTAGAAGCCACATGGGAAAGGCCTGCAGATCACCTCCAAATGAGCAGTTACTAACCGTGTCCCAGCATCATATCCATGTTGCTAAGGGGCCGTTGCATCCCAAAGAGGCCCTCCATGTCAACCCACTCTTTCCACACAGTTCAGTCTTAATCATGTGAGCATGAAGCTTTTTTTTTTTTTTTTTTTTTAAGACAGAGTTTCTCTGTGTAGCCCTGGCTGTCCTGGAACTCAAACTATAGACCAGGCTGTCCTCAAACTCACAGAGATCTGTCTGCCTCTGTCTCCCGAGTAGTAGGATTAAAGGTGTGAGCCACCATTGCCTGGCTGAGCAGGAAACTTTTAAAAGAAAAGGTAAACTCAGAGCTGGGGAGATGGCTCAGTGGGCCCTGTGAGCTTGAGGATGGAGTTCTGATCTCCAGAACATAAATAGAAATGCCAAGTAAGAATAGTGGTGTGCCTGCAGTTCCAGCTCCATCCCCCACCTTTCCCCTCCCCTCCCCCACCCTCCCACCCCCAGCCCAGTGGGTGGAGATGGCGCTGCCTGACTAGAGTTGACAAATCAGTGAGTTCTGGTTCAAGTGAGAGGCTGCCTGAGCATACAAAGTGGAGAATCACTGAACAAGATACATGACATAAACCTCTTGCCTCTACATGCACAGTGCGCGCGTGCGCACGCGCAGATGTGTACATATACCCACATGCATACCACACACGTGCACGCCTTTTCTGAATTAGGACTATTTTAAACTCAGTTTCGTGTTTTGCTGGCCGCCTAGCTACTGGGCTCAGAGCGTTTTGCTGCCCTTGCTGGTGTTTGTGTGGCATTTAATAAGCTTGTGCAGTGAGAGCTTTTACGGTGTCGTCCAGAGAATCACCTACAGTAGCTATAGTGTTAGTTTCAAATGAGTGACTTTATTGAGCATGTAGCAAGCAAAAGTTTAAAAAAAACAAAAGGTAGGTAGGTTGTAAAACATCAACTTGGAGACTTATACAATATCCAGTAGACAACTGCAGTAACCTGATAGAGCAAATGGGTAAGGTCATCGAAGTGGGTCTTCAGCACCCCATAGAAAATGGCTGAGGAAGAAATGGTCCTGTGGGAGCCTCTCCACAGTTACCTCACAGCTGCCAGTTCCCACCTGAGACATTTTTATGCACAGAATAAACAGTAGCCTTGACTGGAAAGGGCTCCCCTCTGGCTCTTCTCAAGGCGTGATAGCAGGTTGTTTTGCCAATCTCCTTTCTCTGCCACAGGGTCACAAGGCCAGCTTTTTCTTAGACATGCTTGGGTCTGACAGGGGAAATTCCTACCTTGCTTCCAGAGCCAACCTCTCTCTGTGACAGTCCATGACCATTCACTGACATAATGGATGGGTGTTACAAATTGTGTTTAGACCAATGTACTCCCTGGCCCTGCTGCTGGGCTCAGAGAGGTCTCCATGACAGCCATTTCCTGTCACCTCTGTTTCCTGCTGTTGCCCTCCATTTCCCTAATTTTGCTTTATTTCTAATTAGCCATAGACTGTAAAGCCAAGTACCCAAGTGCTGTACTAGACAGTGTTTGGGCTAAAGTTATGATTAAATCCCCACCTCCATGGTGAGGGAAGGCTCTATTCTTGAAGTATAAGAACGAGTGAATGAAACCATTGATTTGAAGGCTAAGGATAGAGAACTCTCCCTTTCCAAAGTTATCAGTATGATATCATCTAGATGTTTCCATACTAAAACAAATTTCTGAAATGTCAATCTTAATTGTTTGACTGAGTCAAGGCCCTATAAATGTTTAAGCTGTCTTTTCGTTTCGTGGCTGTCCTTCAATGCCTTACACAGCTGCCCAGAGGTGAGCCTTTGTTGGGTTCCCTCCATGTCTCAGTGAACTTGTTAGACTAATCCTTGGGAATTAGGTGTGGGGGAAAAAAAAGAATTAAGAAGGATATCCAGCTGGCAAGGTGATGATTTTAAAAATCAAGTCATGTTTGTGGACTGGGGAGATGCTTCCGTGGCTAGAGTGCTTGAGAAGGCCTCAGTTGGATCCCTAGGACTCATGGGAAAGGTTAGGTGTAACATGATGGTGTGTGCTTGTAATCCCAGCGCTGCGGAGGAGGAGAGATGGGTGGATGCCAGAAGATCACTGGACAGTCAACCTAGCCCATTCAATCTCTTTAAAAAGTTGATGGTGCCTAAGGAGTGATGCCCGACATTATCCCCTGACCTCTTTGTGCATGTGCACACACACACACATACCCACAAACACACATACACACACACATACACACAAACACACATACGCACACACATACACACAAAATCTGACAAAGAGAGAGACAGAGACAGAGACAATGAGAGACAGAGACAAGGAGAGACAGAGACAAGGAGAGACAGAGAGGGGGTTGGGGAAGAGGGTAACTTGTTTAAATCTTCTTTTGAGCCCAGAGAGTTTGGCGAGAGCATGCTGTGTATATGATAGACATTATCATTATTGGAGTTATATTGTCCTGTTATTGCCACCTGTCCCAGGGGCATAGTTCAGGGAACAAACTAATATTTGGCGCACCAGGTAACAGATGGCTGTCAGCACGGCAAGGCATGATTAAAGTCTGCCTGGGGTTTGACTTTGCTACAAAATCCTGAATATGGAAAGAGGTGCCAGCCAATCAACTAAGCAGGGACCTGTGTTAGGACCAGGAGGTAAAACTTGAGCTTGCATAAACTTTCAGGGACACGATGACAGTAACCTTGTGCTCTGCCCCAGAGCAGAGATGGGGTTTTCTCAATTGAAGAGTGGGACTCAGCCCCATGCAAACCTGCTGGGATTATGTGGGTGAAGGCTTTTCCTCAAGTGAAAGAAGTTCTCTGTTTAAAGTGTAGTGAAAGCCAGAAACAGAGAATACTTTCTCTTAACCTGGAAGAAGGATACAGTTCCTGGATTCAACTGAGACCAGGGGGAAAGTTGACACAGTTGAATGCCTTTTAAGAAAAGAACCCACAGAGCAGAACATTGCCAACCACCCGAAACCCTGAGAGCAAACAGTGCAGTGGAGAATGTTTACATGGTTATTTGAGACTGTCAGAGGGATGTAAAGGAGCCAAGATATCTGGACACAAGAAAGGCATATTTATGGCGTTGATGTGGAGACCTCGGGTGATTTTCAGGCTGAAGAGGGTATTAGTGAAGTCATAAAAATGAAATATTGGCCTGGGGGTGGCTCCATGTGTAAAGGATTCACCATACAAGCCCGAGGACCTAAGTTTGATCCCAGTAACTCAAGTAAAAAGCCAGGCATGCTCTTACAAGCCTGTAGTCCCCACACTGGGGGAGGGAGGGAGGCAGAGAAAGGGGCATCCTTAGGGCTTATTGACCAGTCAGCTCAGCTTCAGGTTGATGAAGACACCCTGTCTCCAGAAAACCAGGTAAAGGGTACCTGAGGAAATAGCATCCATAGTCATCTTCTGACTTCCATACATAACCTACATCACACACACACACACACACACACACACACACACACACACACACACACGCACGTGCACACGCGTGCACGCGCGCACACACACACACACGCACACACATACATGCACACACATACACGCGCGCACGCACACACACGCACACACGCGCAAGCACACATACACACTTATACACCACCACCATACACTCACTACACACCACACACAAATGTTTTCAATTCTGTGCTTTGAAAAAGACCAAAAATTAAGCCAGCCTGATGAGGGTCATAAGAATGCAAGCCTTCAGACCAGGTTTCCACAAACATCGTTTTCCATATTAAAGACCTAGAGAAAGTCAGATTGCTGGTATGAAGTAGGGAAGGCAAGGGAGCCAGGAAGGACCACAGGGGTGGTATCAGGACTTCAGTGGATTCCCAAGCAGCATCAAAAGAATATTGGCTACAGTGGGGTCAAGTCAAATGAGTGAAAACCAGTCAGTGGGGCTGGGCATGCAGCTCAGTCAAGAGAGTGCTCGCCCTGCGTGCACAAAGCCCTGGGTTCCACCCCAGCACCACATTAACTGGGTGTGGTGCTGTACGTGGTCATCTCAGCACTCAGGAGGTGGAGGCAGGAGGGTGAAATGGTCACAATTACTTGGCTACATGGCAAGTTCAAGATTAGCATGAGATACATGTGACCCTGTCTTAAAAGGGAAAAAGAAAAAAAGCAGTTGATGAGTTCTGAGTGATGTGATGATATGCCAAGCAAGATGTAGTGGGTCACCTTTGCAAGTTGCTAGGATACCATCTCATCCCTCTGAATAATAAAGGGGGAAGAGCCCAGCTTTGATCTTCCAGCCTTTCTAGCACGAATTATATTTGAAGATAATCAAATGGATGATGATAAGAAACTGTTCATAATGGGGAAACAGCACTGCAAATTCAGGCAGAGTGACGGATTAGGGAATGAGCGTCCCCAAGCTCTTAATGAGAACTCAGATCCTGTGATCGTCAGCCGCCGCGGTGAAACCCATCAGGTAGCACGTTGATGGAGAACTTTCCACAGACAGGGCTTTCTCCAACACAGGAAATATGGAAATAAGCTGGGAAATGAGGCACTGTGAGACATTCATCATGCCAAGGCATGCCAGGGCTGGGGACTTGGCAATAGAAAGCCGTGTCTGTACCTCACTCTCCAGACTCTGCCCTTAGTGACCTCCAATACCCTGGTCAAGAGGGTCCCTTCCTCCCTATGTGACAAAACCAGCGTGTTGGGCAGCTATGGCTGGTCTGGTGATCTACATTTGAAGACTGTTTATTTGAATGGAGAAGAGAAGTGCCAAAATGTGTCCAGTTTTTTTTTTTCTTTTAAATATTTTTTTAAATAGGCTCTCATGTATTCCAGGCGAGCTTGGAGCTCACTGTGTAGCCAAGGGTGACCTTGAACTCCTGGTCCTCCTGTTTTTACCTCAGGACCACTGGTATTAGAGGCATGAGTCACCATACTCAGTTCATACGGTGCTGGGGTGGGACTCAGGGCTGCATGCGTCTCTAGGCAAGTATACTCCTAACTCCCTCTTAATTGTTGGATAGTTTTTCCAGAGCTGAGGACCAAACCCAGGGTCTTAAACTGAGTAGGCAAACACTTTACCACTGAGCTCAATGTCTACCCCCACCCCTTTATAATTGGTGGTTTTAATGTGACACAGTTATTAATGTTTCATTTAAGTGCTATCTATATAAGTGGCATGTAAATATGCGCCAATGTTGAGAATGTATTGCTACTCTTGTGCACTGAGCTTGTTTTCTGCTGTTGGCTAACACCGACAAAGGGAGGGGCTCCAGAAGGAGAGTGACCTTGGAGGCATAAAATTGAGGCTTCAGGGCAACTGTCTTGGGAGATTTGGGTTCGGGCATGTACGCAATACAGAGTCCAGCCTGCGGTGGGAGAAAAGCACACATGGGTGCACTGTCTTTAGGAGATGTGAAATGAAGTAGACCAGGCCACGGAGTATCTCCTTACCTGCTGAATATTCGTGGTGCACTGCTCATTAACAACTTCTGCTGTGCCTCACATTCCCATATTGTTTATTTTCCAACTCTCAGGGCTTACACTGGGAACACTGTCTTTGTATATTCTGTTTGTAGTTGGGCATTTTAGGGTCTATAGTTATGCACTATGCCTTGATTCCCAGAAGCAAGTTGGAGAATGAACAGGTGGTCCAAACAGTGATACGCTTGGGTTAACTCTACTGAGTGATGACTCTGTGTATTTGTGAGTTGGTATTGGTGTGTATGCATACTGGACATGGACTTGACAGGGAATGTCTTTCTCAGTCATTCTCCCGGATCTTTTTGAAAAGGGTTTCCCATGGGCATGGTACTCATCAATTTTCTCTAGGCTGTCTGGCCAACAAGGCCCAGGGATTCACCTGTCTCTCTACTTGCCCAGTTCTGGGACTAAAAGGATGGACAACCACACCTGACATTTTCCCACATTGGGTGCTGGGAATTAACCTCAGGTCCTTGTGGGCCCTCGTGGGTCCTCATAGCCCCACAGCAGGCGCTCTGCTTACCAAGCTGTTTCTCTAGTCCTAGGTGATAATGGCTTGTTCAAAGAAGCAGATAAGTGTGTCATTCCTCCTGAACACAGATTCCCATGCAGATCCCAGTCTGTGTGCTTGTTTGCCTTCCATACTAGACACTAAAGCCTTCCTTCTGTCTCTTGTAAGTTGGTGACATGGAGTTCTAACCCTCAGCGCTTAGGGTGCCCTCCCTCTTTCTTGTCTGTGGACTCACAGCCTGACCAGGTAGTAGAGCATTCCCAGCCTTTGGCTCAGGGGCCATCCCTCTCCTCAAGTTACTGCCATTCCCAAAGCCGTTCCCTGAAGTGTTTGAAAGTGAACAGCGGCAACAGGAAGCGTGGGTCTGTGTGTTTCTCTGTCTGGCTGGATGTGATGTGACTAGCTGCTGGAGTCCCTGAAGAGATGGAACTGTAACCTGGAGCTGTGAGCCAGACAAGCCCTTTCCTCCCCTGTGTTGCTCTAGCCAGGATATTTGAATGCAGCAACAGAATATTTTTAGTTATATATACTAAAATTTTGCATTTCATTATTTTTTGCCTATATATGTATTTGGTGTGTGTATGTATGCACAAGGATGTGTATACACAAGCATGTGGAGGCCAAAGATTTGTGTGTGTTGTTTGTTTGTTTGTTTGTTTGTTTGTTTTTCGAGACAGGGTTTCTCTGTGTAGCCCTGGCTGTCCTGGAACTCACTCTGTAGACCAGGCTGGCCTCGAACTCAGAAACCTGCCTGCCTCTGCCTCCCAAGTGTTGGAACCTTGGGAGATTTGTGCTTCACCCAGCTAGCTGAAGATTTAACATCAGGAGTCCTCCTCAATGCTCTCTACCTTACTCATCTAGGCAGGGGAGAGGTCTCTCTATTTCTGTTTCCATCCTGGGATCGGCACTCTGGTCCTCATGTTGTGACCTTTATAACCCATGTTCTGAGCACCCCCCTCTTACAATTTTTTTCTACTTCATAAATCACATTGCCTTTTAAGCTTCAACACTACTAGTATTTCCAGTGCTAGTCAAGAATCTATTTAAATAACTTTTTGTGCTCTGCACTTTGAGGGTTCTCTCATTTTCTCAAGAGAACCAACTGTACCCATCTCTAGGTGTCCAGATTCACTCTGTCTAGCCACTGTTTCTCTCTCTGCCTTCAGTCTTTCTACTGTAAATGCATTTGCTGTAAACTCCTGAGGGCAAGATCTCTCTCTCTCTCTCTCTCTCTCTCTCTCTCTCTCTCTCTCTCTCTCTCTCTCTCTCTCTCTCTCTCTTACCTTCTCTGTCTCAAGCATGGTATGTTATACCTTTGTAAGTGATGAAAAAATATTTACCCACATGAAGTGAAATAGATGAGTTATTTAAGGGAGCCAGCTAAGAAAGGAAACCCCCAGATCGGTGACTTGCACATTTCTCAACTCCTGTTTGGATAGTTCTAATTAGCTCATAACACCATTCACAATGTCATCTGGCTTCTGTAAAGATGGCCAGGGTTAAAAAAAAAAAAATCATTTTATATCATTGAATTCCCTGCCCCCATCTTTCCCTGGAGACTGTGGCTTAAAGAAGTAATAGCATCAATGCAGAGACTGCTCCCACGCGCTTCAGGCAAGCCTCCACTCAGGCCTCATTCTCTGTCTGCAAACATCTCAGTAGCATCTTAGTGACATCATGGCCAGCCCTGCCTCAGAGCCCTTCCTTGTTCCCTAAGTAAGGTCAGATGTGCTGAGCTATTCTGTCTGTGTGTCTGTCGAGTCAAGGCTGTGGCTTAGATGTGAACCAATCAATCATCCTAGACGGCTCAGGCTCCCGGGGAACCTGGCTTCGTCGCTTACTGACTGCCTTCCTTACTTCCCTCTGGCCTCCTTCATGTTTTTTTCAACTGTGCCAGACACTTCCACCTTTGCAGTGACTTTCTTCCTTGTCTTTGACTTCACCACTGTCATGTACCTGTAACTCAGATGACCCTTTAGTGGCATTTGCCCTGACCTCATTTGGAAGTGTAGATCCTTTGCCCCACTCCCCACCCCCTTCCCTGCCTTCCAGCCTCTTTAACCTTTCATCCTTTTTCTTTTGTTTCTCTCTCCTTCCTGTCACCTGGGTTTAGAGTTGGAAGCTTTGGAGTTTGTTTGTTCATTAATGAAACTTAGTACATGGTAGGCGTTATCTACTGAGTGGCTCTAAATAAAAATAGAAGGATAATATCTTTTCAGTTATGGGCTCATGTAACAAGTCAGGGAAGAGTAAGAAATAACTCAAAACTGGGCCTAGGATGTGGTTCTGTTGCTAGAGTGCCTACCCCACAGGAGGTCCTGGGTTCTATCCACAGCATTTCACAAGCCTGGTGTGGTGGTCCACTCTGGAGGAAAGGGGTCCAGACAAGACCATTCTTTCCTATAAAGGCATTCAAGCTCAGCCTGAGCTTCATGAGAGCCTGACTTTTAAAAAAAAAAAAAAAAAAAACCTGCAGATCTGAGAGTGCTCTGTGAAGTGAGAGGTCCTCCTCTTTCCTTCCTATAGAGCTGCTATTCTTAGGGCTTGAAGAGTTGTCCCAGCCACAGTGACTCTTGGCCATTGTTCCGTTGTTACGGCCATTATCACTGGCTTTCAAGCTGGGTTTCTGCTAGGGTTTGGGGCTCTCACGGCCACTGTATGATCAGAAGAGACTGATGATGAGGGTCCCGAACTTGAGCCTGGCAGCAGTGAGAATTTTGCAAGTGAGCCGATCCTAGCCGATCCTCTGCCCTGCCAACCTGGCAGCCGGCTCGGGCGTTGGGCGCTTCTGTCCCGTTTACTCCGAGGACAATGAGAGGGCCTGTTGTTCCTATACAGACCTGCAAGACTCTTCCCTCTGAGGACCAGCCTTCAGGAGGGCCCCTTGTCAAGGCCATCCCCTCTAAAGTGCTTTTGACACGTGAACAGCCCTCTCCGCTGCACCTCTGTGGCTGGCTCAGACACTCCGGAGTTCGGCTCCACTGTGCACTGCTGTTTCTGTAGATCATGCCCAGCCTCCTCCTCCTCTCAGTGAGCCAAGCATTATAACCATTTTAAAACATAAATTTGGGTGAATTTTGAAAATTCTAGCTACTCATTCTGTGCAGCTTTAAAATCCAGATTATGGGCTGGTGAAATGGCTCAATTGAGTGCTTGCTGTGCAAGCAGAAGGATCTGAGGTCAATCCCCAGAGCCTTTGTTAAAAAGCCACACGAGGTGGTGTAGGCTCGTAGTCCCAGAGCTAGGGAGGCAGAGACCGGAGGGCCCGGGGACTTGCTGACCAGCCGGGCTAGCCTGCCTGCACAACTCTGAGAGACCCTGTCTCTAGAATGGCAAAGCAAAACGAACAGAAAAGCAACAACAATTGCAGGCCAGAGATGGCTCAGCTGTTAAGAGCACCTCCTACTCTTACAGAGGAGCCAGGGTGAGTTCCTAGCACCCATATGGCAGCCCTCAACTGCCTGTAACTCCTGTCCTAGGGAATCTCACATTCTCCTCTTGGTTCCAAGGTCACCAGAAATGCATGTGGTGCCCATACATACATGGAGGCAAACACACGTGCACATAAATATAAATAAGTGTACAGCTAGAGAAATGGCAGCCAGAATCACTCTCTGGTGTGTATACACTCATACACACAAGCATCTGCACATACATACATATGTAGGTACAATTACGTGTGTGTTTTATATGTGTGTGTGTTTGTGTGTGTGTGTGTGTGTGTGTGTGTGTGTGTG
>NC_034594.1:101903614-101915202 GCF_900095145.1 Mus pahari
GAGAGAGAGAGAGAGAGAGAGAGAGAGAGAGAGAGAGAGAGAGAGAGAGAGAGAGAATGTAACAATATCCACTTTAGTCTGAAGCTTAAAAATTACTCATAGGCCTAGAGGGTAAAGAGAGCCCACCGATGGTGGCTATTTTTAGGCAAGTAAGATCATAAGTAACTTCTTTATATCTTTCTCTGTTACAAAAAAGAAAAAGTTGTACACTAAGGACATGTTTCAGTTATAACAGGAAAAGCAATTAAAGCATTTGTATTTAGGGGAAAGAAAACCATGTTTATTGGCAAAAATCGATATGGCCTGAGCTATGGATGAAAGGTACTTGATGAATCTTGAGAAGTTCACACCCCTCAGACCTGGTGGCTATGAAGGCTGAGGAACCTGCCCAAGCTGGTTCTTGGGGTTCTGCTTTTGGGAACAGGTAGTGTGGGTGTAACTCAAAATTCTTAGAAGTGTTTAAGATTTACCAGGATAGAAACAGACCTTGGAGAGTTAAACAATTGAAAGCAAAGTTAACCTCCTTACTCTGAATTTTTCACTTATTTCTAAAGAAGGCAGGAGAGGCTGGGATGTAGCTCAGTTGGTAGAGTGCTTGAGTGGCATGCATGAGGCCCTGGAGTCCATCCTTAGCACCACATAAACGGCATAGTGGTACGCTTGTCATCCAGCACTCTGGAGATGGAGACAGGAGGATCGGAAGTTCAAGGTCAACCCATGAGAACATGTTTCAAAAAAAACCAAAAGTTGATCACAAATACATACTATAAAAGCTGTTACAAAACTGCAGTGATATGGTGTATGCATGTATAATGGCATATAATGTACATACCATGGTTTGTATTCTATACTGCAGTAGAACATGATTTGCCATGATTCATAGGGCACAGAAAAGAAGATGTATCCTATAATGCTGTCCATTAGGATTGGGAAGGTGTGTTCTGCCTCAGAATCCCAGGACTGTCACTTCCTGGCCTGTAGACTGGCGAGAATCCAGTGTCCTCATCTGTTACAGAGTTGTGGTAGTGAGGGATAAAAGAGTTGCTGTCATATGCTCTGTTCTTCATGGTCCTTGTTGCTAGGACAGAACACCTAACAGAGAGACTTAAGGGAGGAAGGGTTCCATTTGGCTCACAGTCAGCGTGGAGGTGGGCTGGGGTGGGGTGGAGTGGGGTGTCTATTACAGTTCATCGAGGCAGAGAAGGCAGGAGCAGGAGGCAGCTGTTCACACTGACCACAGTCGGGGAGAGAGAGCAGAAAGAGATGGATGCTGGTGCTCAGCTCGCACTCTCCTTTCCGTTCAGCCCAGGAGCCCAGCCCATGGGACGGTGCTTCCCACCTCAGCTTATGCTATCTAGAAATTTCTTCACAGACTTGCCCAGAGGCTGCTCTCCTGGGTGGTCCCAGCTCCCCTCTAGTTGGCAGGATTTGCCGTCACACTTGCTTGGAACAGAACTTGGAAAGTAAAGAGAACTCGGTATCAGGGTGGTTTTGTAGAACTCCCATGTGTTTCTCTTCTGGGATGGACTGATTCCAGAAAGCGCCACGCTCCCTGAGTCTCGTTTATAGTACGATTTTACTGATTTCCTTTGAAATGCAAATATTTGCCCTCATGCCCTTCCAACCACAGCTGATGCCTGTGTTCTCAACATAAGGCAAAGCAATAAAGAAACTTGGATTGAGAGCCAGATGAAAAGTCAGTTTGTAAAGAATGTGTATGTACATGTGTGATTTGGTGGGGAGACGCGGGTGCCAACAGAGGCCAGAGGCATGGATTCTCCCTGGACTAGAGTTACAGGTGATTGTGAGCTGCCACACACGAGAACCATGCTTGGATCCTCTGCAGGAGCAGCAAGTGCTCTTAACCACTGAGCCTTTCTCCCTCGGGAAGAAGGTCATGTTTAGCAGTATCACCCAGGCCTATGGCTTTGGATTCTTCATAAGCAGAGGGAAGAATGCTCGTGTTGAGAGTAGGGGTCTTGCCACAGATGCCGGGATGCACACCACTGCTGGGCAGCTCCCTGTAGTCATCCACAAGGAGCCTGGGGTCAGTTAGAATCACCTGCTTGTGGGTATGTGTTGAGCACAGAGTTCTTCTGCCTTCATGTTTAAGCAACCCAGGGTCTGGTGACAAGTTGCGTTACTTAGAGACATAGAAGGGTCAGACACGTGTTCTGGCAGTTGTGTCTGTAAGCGTGTGAGATCCTCAGCCACAAGCATGTAAGCTGCTGTTCTGCAAGTTGAGGGCTGCTTCTAGATGTAATGTGTTTTTCACACAGTCTCAAATTTGATTTAGTACCAAACTACAGTTGCATCATGGCACAGTAAGAATAGAAGGGGGTGTAGCTTAGTTACTATGTTTGCCTAGCATGTAGGGACTCTCTGGAGTCCATCCCCAGGAACACATAAGTTGTAGTGGTGATTGCCTCAGTTCTGGCAATGGAGAGATGGAGACAGGAGGAAGACAAATTCAAGGTCATCCTTGGCTGTATAGTGAGTGGCCTATATAGGGGACCATAGGAGACCCTGCTTCCAAAGGGGAAAAAAATAGACTTTTTCCTCCCTCTCTCACCATCCAAGCTAAGTGCTAAAAGAATCTTAGACACACACACACACACACACACACACACACACACAAATTACACATGTGTAATTTTTCTTCTTTCGTGATTTTTTAAAATCATCTTGCTTTTATTGTAATATTTATATAATAAGACCCACAAAATACTTTAGTCATTGTGTTGTAAGTGCCCGTGTGGGGACATAGACAAACTGAGTCTTCACAGAACAAATATCCCAAGAGTGGAATGTTAGTCACTCCAACCGTTTCCTGAAAATGCAAGTTTAAAACTATCATCTTAAAGTCTAGAGCCCCACAGTGATAAAAGAAAGGGTGATTAGCATGCACTGGCTCTCTTCCCACTGCCCTGTTAGTTCCAGTTCTAGTGCCCTCCCCTCTGCGCTCCTCAAAAAGGAGGGAAAAAAAAGCCGAAAAACAGCTAGCAGCCAGCCCTTGCTTTGTCTCTCGTTGGCCATTGCATTTATTCAGTAATTTCCTCTTTAGCTAACTGTAGCCATGGCTCTTGCCTCTGGGCACGTGTTCAAAAACACAGAAATGGAATAAGAGATTGGCTGGCCTGACTGAGCACAGCTCCCCCGTCAGAGCCCTGTTAGCCCCTCCTCCCATGGCCCCCCTTAGGCCTCCGCCTTAGAGCTGAGCTGGTGACCCGGTAGCTTCTGTGTAGCCAGTGTATCTCCACAGAGCGCATTTGCAGCACCACCTCTCTTCCTCTTCATAAAGATGAGAACAGAGCCGGGGTGTCTCATTCCGAGCAGGTCACCTCTGGTGGGTTGAAAAGGTCTCTGCAGGCTGCCAAATGGCTCTCTCAGTAGTAAAATATATCCTCAGCACCACATAAAAATGCCTGGGACAGCAGCACTCACTCACCGTCCCAGCCTCAGGGAGGTGGAGATGGGCAGATTAATGGAGCTCACTGGCCAGACTGTCAGCCAAAGCAGCAGCTCAAGTTCAATGGTAGACACTGTGTTGGGGTGAGGGGGGTGGAGCTAAAGAAACAGCTCAGTGCTTAAAAGCACATGCTGCTCTTCAGTTTCCAGCACCCATGACAGGCAAGTCACAGCTTCCTACATCCTCATTTCTTGGGAGTCTGATGCCCTCTTCAGGCCTCATGCAGGCACACACATATACAGATAAAATAAATGTTTTAGAAAATCATAAGGTGGAAATTGACTGAAGAAGACACCTGAACTCTGGCTCCCACATGCGTATAGTGACACTTGTGTATAAATCCCACCCCTCCAACACACATACACACACACACACACACACACACACACACACACGGGACTTCTGGCCTGACTCTGTAAATGGCAAAGCATTCCTTAGCGCTTAGAAACCCAGAGCAAAGCAAAAGAGAAGTTTTCTTAAGCGTAAGTCCGTGTAAGCACCTGAAGGTAAATGGTCATGACTGAAGTCTCAGAATGTGGTTTGCACTGAATGGCCAGTCTCAGTTACTGGGAGAGTTCACCTCTCTGTTATTTATGCTGGTTCTCTTTGAGTCAGACTAAACCAGGGCTGCTTCCTTTCTTATCAGCCATGTGTGACCTTCACTGAGCCATCACCCGACAAGCTGAAATTTATCTGAACAAGATGGGAGGTAGAGTATATGAGGGTTGCTGTTTAATCAAGAGAGAATTGTCTTCCGATCAGATAGCCCCCTCCTGGCGAAACATAACTTGAAAATCATACAGGGCTGGGACCATGACTCCACTTGTTAAAATGATAGCCACAGGGAAATCTGAAGTCAATTCCCAGAACCCACTTAGAAAGCCAGGCATGAGGACACAGGCCTGAAACCCAGCAGAGAGAGGAAACTTGCTCGGCTCCCTGCCTGGCAGTCTAAGGAGTCGGTGAACCTAGTGAGGACCCTAGTGAGGGATCCTGTCTCAAAAACAAAGTAGACAGCACATGGAGAGTGGCACCTGAGATGTCCCCTGACCTCCGCACACATGCACACACACACACACACACACACACACACACACACACACACACTATTTCAAAACCTATATAGTCACAAAATACAAATGTTCTTGGCTCCTGTGGTAAAGCTTCCCACTTGGGTATATGGTGAAGTTGTAGAACCCATAGGTAGGGTGGACCAGAGGAAAACTCCTTTTCTTCTTCTAGAATAGTCTGCCCTAGACACATCCCAGCTTTGAAGGAATTGCTTTTAGAGAGCTTTGTACCCCAGAGACCCTCACTGTTTATTTGGTCTTCAGTCCACACATCTGTCCAATATAGTCCCAGTGGCAGTCATACCTGGTTATTGGTTAGAGGTGCTTAAGGAGACATTCTTGTTGCTGGGTGGTGGCGACTCACTCCTTTAATCCTAGCACTCTGGAAGCAGAGGCAGGCAGGTCTCTGTGCGTTCAAGGTCAGCCTGGTCTACAGAGCAAGTTCTAGGACAGCCAGGGCTACATAGTGAAACCCTGTACCAAAATGCAGTATGTGGCTGTTGTGTAGGCAGCCTAGCCTGTACTCACCAAGCCAAGATGGCTAGGGTGTCATCAAGCTAGAACCTCAAGGGACAGCTGTTGTTTATATGATCTTTATTTGACTATGACTGTGTAGTCCATGACTGTGCATCTTGTGTGTGTGTGTGTGTGTGTGTGTGTGTGTGTGTGTGTGTGTATGTATGTATGTGTGTGTGTAAGCCAAAGGTTGATGTTTGTTATTTTCAGTCACTTTTCTTCTTAGTTTCTCTCTCTCCCTCTCCCTCTCCCTCTCCCTCTCCCTCTCCCTCTCCCTCTCCCCCCCCTCCCTATCTATCTACTTTGAGGCAGGGTCTCTCAGTGAACCTTGACTTTATCTTTTTCTGCTAGCCTGACTGGCCAGAGAGTCCCTGGGATCCGCCTGACTCCCCACCAATGCTAGGATTACAAATGCACTCCACTTAATATTTTCAGACAGTCTCTCACTGAACCTGGACCGCAGAGATTGGGCTGTGCTGGCCTCCCCCTCCCCCAGCTCAGCCTTCCCCTGCCCCTGTACATCTTTTCTCAGAGAATGAGCCCCGTGGAGGTGAGATTGTAGATGAGGTTGCTTGGTTCCCCCCCCCCCAGAGGAGACAGAGATAAACACAGCTGGGATTAGCATAACTGTGAGCTCCTGGATGGGGTGGGATCGAATGATATCCAGTGGCCAGTGCTGGCCTGTGTTGTTTGCAATGACTCTGCTGTTCTGTGCCCGCTAACCACTCACAGCCCTGTCTTTTGCTTTCCACATCAGCTCATACCCCAGACAACAGCTTTCTGGGCTTCGTGGTCGAGCAGCACCTGAACTCCAGCGACATCCACCACATTAACGAGATCAAAAGGCAGAACCAGTCCCTTGTGTATGGCAAAGTGGATAGTTTCTGGAAGGTGAGTCAGCCCGCCTGCGTGTCGAGCTCTCTGAAAGGAAGCTTGTGAGGTAATTTAATTTTGCTTTGATCCAGGGAGTAATCAAACCAAGTGGCCAGGGCTTATGCCCACTAGACATTAACAGAAGTGTTCAGGAGAGCGGTTGCTCTAGCTGGCCCGCATCTTAACCGAGGCTGGGGTTGCTTGTCCCTCCTTACAGCAACTCGACCCCGAATGTTTGACTTCTTTGCATGTTAGAGACATGGGCTAGGGAATGACTCGGGGTAATGTGCTCTTTGACCAAGCATAAAGACTCGAACTCAGATCTCTAGCACCACATAAAAAGCTGGGCACAGTGGCACATGCTTGCAACCCCAGCAGTGCTAGGTGGATGCAAAGGCAGAGGATCCCTAGGGGACACTGGTCAGCCAGTCTAGCTGAATCTGCAAGTTCAGTATGAAACATACCTTAAAAATCCCTGTGGAGCATGGTTTAGAAGGTTACCAATCTCTTTATATATAATGTATCAGCCACAGAGAGCCAATCTTATAATCTTAAAAGGCATTTGGAGGACAGACATCCCCATGACCTTCAAGCATACCACTTCCTAAATGTCCAGTAAAACCCTTCTTGGGAGAATCAAAGCTGTGATCTCATGCTTTGTGTCTGCCCCATGAAGGAAGTTAGAACTGACCCCTGAGGGCGTCTGTGACATGCCCAGCTAGGAGGTCTAGACGGTTTTTCCCCGATGTAGTATTCAGAAAGCGAGATGCTGCCCACCCTTTAGCTCTGCAATACTGACTATATCAAGAGAGCAAGGAAGCTGGTACAGTTCTTTCCATGTGTATTCATTTCTTTGTGTGTGAGTGAATGACATATGCATGCATGTGTGTGAGTGAATGACATATGCATGCATGTGTGTAAGTGAATGATATATGCATGCATGTGGAGGTCAGAGGACATCTTGCAGAAACAGCCAGTTCTCTCCTTCCACCATGTAAGTTCTAGGTTCTCAAGATCAAACTCAGGTTGCCAGGCTTTTGTCAAGTTCCTTCATGGACTAAGCCATCTTGCTGGTCCCACTGGCTATTATAGACACTGATTTATTCCCAGATAATGCTCTTAATTATAGACAGCTAAATTCTGTACACTATCTCAACTAGGGATGGCGTCCAGAGGGCAACCTGGCAGTGTCTCCAGATACTTTTGATTGTCATGTCTGGGTGATAGGAGTGCTGTCCAATGAGTGCAGGTTAGGGATATTGTGAGCATCCTATAGTGCTCGGGAAGGCTCCCCAGCATAATTATCTGGCATCCATTGACAGTGATCCCCAAGACTGGGGATCCCTGCAGTCATAAAATAAAGGGTTATTCCTTATGTATTATCACAAGTTGAATATTCATAACTAAAAGTTTTGAAATCCAAAATACTCAGTGCCTTCGTCATGCTGGGAGATGGTGGGGTGTGGCAGGCGGCCGTCCAAACTCAGAACTGCAGGAAATGACTCTCACCCTATGTGCATAGAGTATGTTGGGAGGTGAATGTGAATTTCCCCCATGGGCTCATGTGCTGTATTGATACCAAGCTGATGGTACTATTTTGGGAAATTTTGTCACCTTTAGGTAGTGGGGCCTCCGGTAAGTAGTGGAGGGCCTTGAGAATCTGTAGACCTGTTCTACTTCCTGTTCATAATTTCTGCTTTCTGACTAGACACTACATAGCCTAAGTCAGTCTGATAATATTTAGTGTATATATATATATATATATATATATATATATATATATATATATATATATCCCAGGCTGACCACAGACTTTTTAATGGTCCTACTACCTCTACCTCCCAAATTGCTGGGATTATGGATGTTGAGGTAAGGACCTTCTGAGAGCCACCATGATCAGTTATTTTGAAACAGGGTCTTTCCATATTATCCAGGCTGACCTTCTGCCTCAATCTCCTTGGTACAGGAATTCAAACCACATACCCAGCCCTTGGCTCATTTTGTTCACAGGGTTCCTCAGTAGGGTTTCTGTGATGATCACATGAATTAATAAATGTAAGTTGTGTAGTGCAGCTCACACCACAACTAAGTATTGCTATTATTGATAGCTTTATTGGACCAGTGAAAAACTGCATGGTTCCCCGTGCAAGAATGGTCAAGCCTGTGAGCGTCTGGTAAATACAAGCAGCCTGCAAGATACTCAGCTGCCCATTTTTAAACTGTGTCAACAGTTGGTGCGCCCTAGCCCATCCTATTATGTTATTGGAAAACAGCCATGCCTACTCTTTGTCTGTGGACGCTTTGTACTAAAATGGTAGCGTTGTAGCAAAGGCAAGCTGACCTACAGAGAAAACAGTATTTACTGGCTGCCCTTTCTTTCCTGGGCCTCTCTGCTCTCCTCTGAACTCTACGATGTCCTGGGCAAACCCAGTCTCCCTCAGTGAATGCGTTTTCTCCGCCTTTCCATCTCCTTAGCCACCCCCTCCCTCTCCTCTCTTCTCCTCTCCTGTTCTCTCTCCCCTCTCCCCATTCCCACCTCTCTCTGAACACATGGATAGAAAGAGGGAGCATGCGTATACGTGTGTGAAGGCCAGAAGACAACCTTAGCTGTCATTCCTTAAGCACACCTCAATTTTTTAAGGCAGAGTCTCACACCAATTCCACTAGGCTGTCTGTCTACTCAGCAAGCCCCAGAAATCTATCTCTACCCCCCCAGGACCGGCGTGTGTACAAGGGTGTCACTGTGCACAGCTTTTTTTACACAGGTTCTGGGTGGTCAACTCAGGTTACCATGCTTCCAGGGAAAAGATTTTATTGACTGAGTTATTTCTTGAGAACTCATTTTGGGGCTCTTCCTTATGGCGGTGAATAACTTGTTTGTGGAGAAGTGAAGCAAGACGTCAGTAAAATTCAGCTCGCTCTGAAGAACAATCTCCATGCGCAAAGACTGGCTCCTTGTCTAGGCTTTGGTGAAATGACTTATACATTTGTGCTAGTTTGGTTTCTGTTGTTGTGATAAAAACACTGGCAAAAAGCAACCTGAAGAAGGAAAGGATCTATTTGACCTATGTATGGCTCTGTCACTGAGGGAAGCCAAGGCAGACCTGAAACAGAGATGGTGGAGGAATGCCGCTTCCTCTCTGGCTTGCTTGCTCCCTCTGGCTTGTTCAGCATCCTCACTCCTACAACTCATGTCTACCTACATAGGGATGGTGCTGCCTACAGTGGGCTGGGTCCTCCTACATGATAGCAGTTAAGAAAATGTCTCACAGATGTAGCCACCAGGAAATTTGATGGAGACAAATCTTTTCTTCCCAGTAGTATTGAGGTTTGTATCAAGCTGGCTTTGGCCAGTGGGGGGATGTAGACAACTCAGTGGTAACTGCTCCGGATTAAATTCTCAGCACATGCTAGACTCATGTTCCATCTCCAGCATTATGACAGTTTGTGAGCATGTTTCCACTTCCTAGAGCCCTTCATAGCTGTGATTGAAGGTGGTGCCTGCTGATGTCTTTTTGTTTTGGTCATCCTTAATAATGATGGATCCACATGGCCAGTCTGTTCAGATGGCAGAGCCAAAGTCAGGGCTGTGCCCTCCTCCTCCCTTGACTCCACTCTTTGTTGTCCCTTTCATGTACAAAGCAGTGTTCCAAAGCGTATGTGACAATCAGCCTGTGTACCCTGAGCATCTAGCAGGAGCCCTGGGGCTAATATTAGCATAGCAGATAAACTACTGCTCCTGGCCACTTACCTCCCTGGTGGCCAAATCATCAATAGTCCTACAGCTCTTCTGGGTGAATAACTCTCCATAGGAGTCATTCAAATCATTTTCTCTTTCGGATCACAGGGCCTGTCTTGCTACAGCCATATTCTGACTGGCAACAAGCAAAGAAAACCTATGTCTCTTGAATGTGGAAAACTTCTTATCTAGACCTCTGAGGTTATAGCTGAAGTGCACACATTCAGCTCTAACCATTAACATGTCCTTTCCCTTCAGCCCGCCCCCCCTATATGTGCACACAAGCATGTACACACACACACACACACACACACACACACACACACACACACTCTTCCCTAATTCATTCTTAATATATAACAGCCAGGGTGTCTTCTTCAACTGTAGAATAGGGAGTTTGGGAGATGGGACAATTGTTAAAGAGCTTACTGTACATGCTTAAGGATCTGAGTTCAGATCCCCAGTGCCCATGTAAAAGATGTGCAAGGTGGAACACAGCTGTAATCTCAGCACTGTAAAGGCAGAAAGGGAGAACCCTGGGGCTCACAGCTTAACTAGTCTAACCAAACTGGTGAGCTTCAGGTTCAGCCTCATGTAACCCAGGCTGGTCTTCAACTTTCTATGTACCCAAGGATGACCTTGAACATACGATCCTTCTGCCTCCACTTCCTGAATGCTGAGATGACAATATTTCACTACCATACTACATATATCAGTACTGGAGATGAAACGCAGGGCTTCCTGCATACTACGCAAACAAGTACTGTGCCACCTGAGCCACATGGTGGTGTCCCGCGATGTATAATTATTAGCTGTGTTCTTTGGAACTCTTGCAGTACAGTTCACTATGAGCTATCAAAGACCAGCCACACTGTACATAGCCCACCCTCCCAGAAACACCCTGGCATTCTGCAGTGATGATTGCAATATTTCAAAACAGTGGAAACATTGCTTTAAACAGCCAGAAATAAATTTGGAAAGAGGAAAGAAGTCTGGGTGACCTCTGAGTGGGGGATAGAGTCCCATCCAAAGGGCTATGTAATTATCTGGCTTGCTAATTGGGTCGACTCTGGCCTCATTGAAATGCAGGCAGAATTGGGAACTGGAGTCATTTGGAGAAATTCCATTTGATTTCATAGTAGGGATTAACTGCTTTTAATGTGTGGTTTTAATGAACCACCAAAGACCATTATAATTAGAGAATAGACTGAAATTCTTGAAAAGAATGCTTTTTTTTTGTAAGTAGGTTAACCCTGTGACCATACTTCCTTCTCACCAGATAACAGAGATAAATGAGGTAAATCGACAGCCACCTTGTGTCAACCCAATCATATGTATTGAGATAATAGGAATTGATTGTGTTGACTGTATTGAAGTCTGATGTTATCATAGCTCTTTTTAAAACAAAGATTTATTTTATTACTTTTCAAATTATATGTCAGTATATGTATTTATGTGTGGGTATGTGCACATGAAGCCAGAAGAGAATATTAGATCCCCTGGAACTCCAGTTAAGGTGGCTGTGAACCACCTAATATGGTTGTGCTGGCTAGTTTTATGTCAACTTGACACAAGGTATAATTATCTGAAGGGTGGGAACCTCAACTAAGAAACTATAAATGATGTCATCCTTGGCTGATGGTCCTGAGTTCTGTAAGAAAGCAGGCTGAGCAAGCTATGGGGAACAAGCCAGTAAGCAGCATCCCTCCATGGCCTCCGCATCCCTCCATGTCCTCTGCATCCCTCCATGTCCTCTGCATCCCTCCATGGCCTCCGCATCCCTCCATGTCCTCTGCATCCCTCCATGGCCTCCGCATCCCTCCATGTCCTCTGCATCCCTCCATGGCCTCCGCATCCCTCCATGTCCTCCGCATCCCTCCATGTCCTCCGCATCCCTCCATGGCCTCCGCATCCCTCCATG